>NC_048233.1:26245731-26362203 GCF_002007445.2 Ailuropoda melanoleuca
ATCATGACCTGAGCCAAAGGCAGATGCTTAACGACTGAGCCACCCAGGCCCTCTGAAAAAGAACATATCTTGTTATCCATTCCTAGATGGTTCAGATATTTTCTTTGGTGGGTAGAATGATATACTTCTCATATTGCCAAGAAATAGAATAGAACTTAATTCATGTTAGAGAGATAGCTTAAGTTTAATCATGGATCAGCAGTAATTTTGGAGTAAGTGTGAATATATGTATGGATATATACAGAGAGGAGAAAATTCTAAACACACAAGTTATAAACAAATTATTAACCAGCAGGAACTGGGATTTGATTAGTCATGTAAAAGGTCCATTTTCTCAGAAAACAACTTTAAGGCTAAAGTAAAGACTAGTGTGAACTGAGTGCAGTGGAATTCTATTTTGATGCCTATCCACCATTTTCTTCAGTTTTTCCTTTTTTCTAGAGTACCTGGTCCAGACCTCTCATAGTAACACGATTATTACACAGTTTATATAAGCTTCTCTGCTCTTAGACCCAGAGTTCCCTATGGGCGGGAGCTGTCTCTAGTTCATCATGAGGTCCCCAGGGTCTAGCATAATGCCTAGCATATAACTTTGCCAAAAATTGCTGTAAAAATGCTCTGTAAGCCCCCACTATAACTCGGCATCACACAAATTTAGCATTTATAATTTAGAACACGGTTCCAAGGTTAACTCTGGATCAGAAGAGCCAGGCTAAGCTCGGCTTGGAGATTCTTTTCAAGCTGTGTGTCCAGTTGCTTTGACTTCTTGCTGAAGGCTGTGCTCTGGTGTGTTCCTGGGACCCAGGCCGAAAGGACAGGAGCTAATGAGAAAAAAATGTTCCCATGGCAGAGGCAGGAGCACAGGAGGGCAAACCTAACCACACACACACACACACACACACACACACACACACACGTTTTCAAACGTTTGATTATGTCATGTCTATTAGTATTTTATTGGTCAGAGCAAGTCACATGATCAAGCTCAGCACTCACTGAGCGGGGAAATTCCACATCTAGCAGAAGAAACTTCGAAGCCACGTGACAGAAGGCCTGGCCACAAAATAGAGTAAAAAACTAGATGTGCTAATGGAGCCTACCCCAACAGGTACTCAACAGAAGCTTAGAGAATGAGTTCCCGTTCCTCACCCTGTCTCTTCATAGCTTTTTTGAGTTCCTAACTAATGACTACATCAAATGCTCTGGGTTTTTTTTGTTTTGTTTTGTTTTTGTTTTTGTTTTGTTCAGAATAGTGTTAGTGGTCAGTAAATATTAAACAATTGGAAGTCCAGAAATTATTTGAGTGTGATTTGAACCAGAGGACTTACCAAGATGGGGCTGAAAGCTCTGCAAATATTCTTTCTGGCAGTGGAGAGCGTTTCTTTTTCATGATCCAGCCCTGAGCCAAGGAGAAAAAGAAGAAACAAAAATGGAAAAGATTTATAGAAATGCCCTCTAGTATTTGAGCTCATAAACATGTGGGGTCTGTTGTTTTCAGTTCTTTCATTTGAATGCCACAGTTTGAACCGGTCAGGTTAACTCACCTATCCCCTTCCCAGGGACAACTAGAGGATTTTTCTTTGCTAGACAGAGGACTCCCACAGCAAAGGCCCTCCAGGAAGTTGCTGCCCTGCTGGGACCCTAACCTTCCTTCCAGAACCACTGAATGGCTTCTGCCACGTTTCTACGAGGCTGACACACCTGCTTTGAATATCAATTTACCTTTGCCTCTGGATTTCCAGGTGGTGATTTTTATTGCTTTCCAAAGCATGAAATTTGAACTTGCGTTTTCCCTGATGTCAGATTAGCAAAAGCACCCTAACAGTGAGCTTTTTAAAATAAAGCAGCTATTTCTGGTGGTTACCTCATATTTTAAGAGCCCATTAGAACTATATAGAGAGTTTGCTAAAAGGCAGGGAGAAGAGTGTTAGACATTTAAAATTTCAACTGGTCATCTTGCTATTAAAATATTAGGTGGAGACTGACTTACATACTTTTTTATGTTACAAATCACACATCTGAAGATAGACTAATAAGCCGTGGAGGCCCGAGATGGAGGTTCCGTGTCTATTTTTCAAAGCAACGTAGGAAACTTAACTTTATTTTGGAGGAGGGGTATGGAGAGAAACAGCTCCGGGACGACAGAGGACCATGCTGGTGGCTACCGTGGGAGGTCATTTCGCATTTCAAGTCACAGGGGCACAACGTGATCCTAATAAACTCATAGCCTGTTTTAGCAAACACAAGTCATTACAAACAAAACACCACACAAGTTGAGATTTTACGTGTTACCTCATTTTACCGAGGCTGAAATGTAAAGCAAATAAAATAAAACTCTGCCCCACTTGCCATGCAAACTGGTTGCCTGGGGTATAATTATCTGATTAGTCCTCCCAAACCCTCACTTGTATGTGCAAATTTGATTTAGAGGCCTCTCCCAACACGATAGCTAACCGCGTTGCATAAACATTGCCTCTGCTATGCAGAGCCCAGCGCCGAGACAATTCTGCAGATCTGTTATGGTTGTTCTATGCACGAAGAAACGGAACTTGTGGGACTAAGCGGGGCAGCTGTAAGCATACAAATAACCTTTATTGCCCGCTTCTATCCTCCTAGGAAAGCATGCATTTGGGCCAATATTATATTTCTAATCTGTCACAAAATCTTTCCTGTAGGAAATTCAGAGCCTTTCTGGAGCTTTCTTGAAGCTTTATTTTATTTTTGTTTTGTTTTGGGTTTTTTGTTTGTTTATTTATTTTATTTTTTTTTTGATGTAAAGTTCGATGATTCATTAGTTGCGTATAACACCCAGCGCACCATGCAATACGTGCCCTCCTTACTACCCATCACCAGTCTATCCCATTCCCCCACCCCCCTCCCCGGAGGCCCTCAGTTTGTTTCTCAGAGTCCTAGTCTCTCATGCTTCATTCCCCCTTCTGATTACCCCCCTTTCTTGAAGCTTTATTTTAAATCAGTAGGTTTCTAAGATTTTTCTTTCTATCTCTGTCAAGCAATACTATTGATTTTTTAAAATGCTTTCATAATGTCTTGTCAGTTGGACAGGGGGGTAAAACGCTATGGCCAGGTGATACCTTCGCATTTGTTGAGGTCAACCATTTCATTCTGCAGCTATGAATACTGACGTTCTGAGGGACAAGGGCCTGTTCAGGTAACAGAACACCAGATCGAGTTCCAGATCAGCTGCCACCCTGTCAAATGCTCTGTTCATGTCACGGGCTGCCTCTCACAGTAAAACCATAATGCAGTTTGCACTGAGTTTTATTGGTCTGCAAACTGAAACTGAGAAGCATACAATGGGTACAACTGAGATTCTGAATGTGGTCCCCTCCCCCCCATTCTTCACTCAAACCATTCCCTTCAAAAAATTTATTTTTGCCTTTTCCTCAAGCATGGGCAACTAAGGATATAGGAATATCTTTACTACATTCTCAGCTGTACTATTCAACAGTACCAGCCACATGTAGCTATGTCAATTTATTTTTTTTTAAAGATTTTATTTGTTTATTTGTCAGGGAGAGAGCACAAGCAGGGGGAGTGGCGGGCAGAGGGAGAAGCAGGCTCCCCGCTGAGCAAGGAGCCCGATGTGGGGCTCAATCCCAGGACCCGGGGATCATGACCTGAGCCGAAGGCAGATGCTTAACCAACCAAGCCACCTAGGTGTCCCTAGCTATGTCCATTTAAATGAAATAAAAATTTGGGGTGCCTGCACGGTTCAGGCGGTTAAGGGTCCAACTCTTGATTTTGGCGCAGGTCGTGATCTTGGAATCCTGAGATGGAGACTTGTGTCAGGCTCTGCGCTCAGGGGGGTGTCTGCTTCTCTCCCGCTGCCGCTCCCCCCTCTTTAAAATAAATAAGTACATCTTTAAATAAAATAAATTTAAAAATCAGTTCCTCAGTTGCCCTAGCCACATTTCCAATGCTCAATAACCATGCATGGCTACTGTCAACTCTACTGAACAGCACAGGATCTAGGACATTCCCACTGTCACAGAAATTTCTATTGGATAGCACTGAGGTCCCATCAGGGTATGAAGTTTGGCACTTTCCATTCTCTGACTTTGGCCGTGGCTCGGAACATTTTTCAGAGGTATTGGTGGGCTGAAAAACTCCTCCCTGAGGAAGTCCTGTGTCGTCCTCTGTTTGGGCTGCTATAATAAATACTACAGACTGGCTGGCTTATATGTGACAGTAATGTATTTCTTACAGGTCTGGAGGCTGGGAAGTCCAAGATCAAGAGGCAGAGAAGCCCCGCGCCTGGAGAGAGACCTCTTCTCAGTTCACAGATAATCCTCATCTCTCCGTGTCCTCACAGGGCAGAGGGGTGAGGGGTTCTCTAGCGTATCTTTGATGAGGGCACTAATCCCTTGGGTGAGGGCTCCACCCTACCAGCTAACCACCTCCAGAAGGACTACCTCCTAGTGCCATCACACTGGGCGTTGGGTTTCCACATACGCACGTGGGGACACAGACGTCCCGTCTAGAGCACCATGACTTGACTCACAATCTTAATGCCACCTGTGTGTGAGGTTGAGTCATGTGTGCAGGTGTTGGCGTTTTCAGGCGTTTCATGTCCATACCAATTTTTCTTTCTCAAACAAATAAATAAACACACACACATTTCCATTCAGTCAGATTTCTAAAGAGGAGAAATTAGGTGCTGTGCTCTACTGGAAACATATCTTCAGATAATATAATGAAAAGTCATCACTTGCATGTTTACCTTCTAGCTAAAAAAGAAATTTGTCATGGTCTTTGGAGGCAGTACGCATAGTGATTAAGAGGGCAGACCCCAAAGTCCATCCTACTGCCGAGATTCCAAACCCACTTCTATAATTTTCTAACTGTGTGACTTTGAGGAATTTAATTAGGCTCCCTGAGGCAAGTCTAGAAAAGCCCTTATAAGGAGAATGCCGTTGCAGATGGGCCGAATGTGTGAAGTAATCCCAAATCAGTTTTCTGTTTATCAGAGTGTCCTCTAGTTTTCAACTCCTGCCCCATTTTCCTGTCTCTACTGCAACCATCCAGCTTGCCGTGTGCAAAGCAGCTGCCCCTCCTCCTTCTTCTAAAAGATTTTGTTTATCTGTCAGAGAGAGAGAGCACAAACAAGGGGAGCGGCAGGCAGAGGGAGAGGAAGAAGCAGGCTCCCTACCGACCAAGGAGCCTGACGCAGGACTCGATCCCAGGACCCTAGGATCATGGCCTGAGCCGAAGGCAGATGCTTAACCAACTGAGCCCCCCAGGCCCCCCAGCAGCTGCTCCTTCTTACAGATGTGTTACGTATATAGTGCAGGACTGCCCTACTGATTCTGAGAACTCCAGCTATTTTTTTTTTTTTTTGGCCTGAACAGCACCTGTTTGCCTTCCTAATGAAGGTGGTCCTTCTTAATGTGCATCTGACAGGATATCTTGAACGGATATCCTGCTTAACCAGGCCTGTTGTGCATGGCTCCCGTGCCTCCCCCTCCCTGCACTGCTGCTGCTGGGTGGTCCTGACCCTGCAGAGATCAGCCCTCAAAACCTATCTTTCCCCCTGTCTTCCAAGGCCCTAAGGACTAGCAGGAACTTCACCTAAGTAACATGTCACCCTTTGCCTGGCCCAAATAAGGGTGTGGCAAATGTTAACTGAGGCAGCAATGCTCAAAATTGTCTGATTTCTTACTATTACAGAGTTCTTTATATAGTAATTTGTGTTGGGCACTCTGGGGAGCAGAAGTCATTTCACACATGGCCCTTCCAAGAAGGAACTTACAATTTATTTGGGGAGGTCAAGCATACAATTGAAACATGTGTTGCAATAGTAAAGATAGGTTTCTGGATTTCATAGCTACTGGGGGAAAGGTTCCAAAAACTGGCCTACATGAAATTTCCACCAGCTTGCTAGGAGTGAATATTTCCTTCCAACAGCATTAAAACTTCTGTATGTGTTTATGGCCATGGGAGATTCAGGTCCACCCCAGGAGAAGGTCTGGTTCCCAGGAGATAAGCTGAGTTTGTGATTGTGAGGAAGGGAGGGAATATAGCTACGCTTCCTGGCACCAGAGGAAGAAGGGTGAGGGAAAAAAGATATTCTTTTAATAATGCCAGTGGGGTCATACAAATTGCCAATGATGAGTGCTCTTCAACTGATAATGTCAACAGTCATTTATTAAAATGTATAACTCATCAAAATGTGTAACTTATTAAAATACATGGTTTTTCCCTGTAGGTAATTTGTGAGTGGCTAGTGTGGCTATATTCCTTGGTGGAGGTCAGTGAATAGTTTCACACTTCTGACTCCTGAGACTGACCCAGAAATCCATTCTAAGGGGCTGGAAGAGGTAGCTCAGGAGCTCCCCAAGGTGACTGAAATATGAGGGACCCCAATGCAGTCTCGAGAGACAGCCTATAGGTGCAACATTGAGTGCAAAAGGAGGAGATATAAGGGCATCACGTGGTTAGGCAAGATTCATCAAAGGATTGGGGCCTTGGAGCAGGGCCCATTGTGCTTTGCAACAAAGAAAAGTGGACAGGAAAAATAAGTTGCATAAACCCCCACATCACAAGGTCTAGGCTTCCCCATTATCTTCACTGAGTCCACTTCTGTATCGGGTTCCCAGGTCCTGCTCCCTTCCAGACTGCCTGGGAACTCTCGCTCCCACCCCCTCCCTCACCCCTCCCTTCCACAGGAGACGCCTTGGTCACACAGTAAGAATGGGGAAGGGATGATGTCACCCTATGTGTGAAGGTTCGTATGATGGCTGAAGGACTTTCTAGAATGTATTTTCCATGGCAGTTTCCTTAATGGTGAAATAGAGCCAACAAATACCAGTCTCACATATGGGCTGCCCTGACTCAGATGGCCACGGCAAGTTCAATCAGCCCGGGCTGAGCGGTTGAGGTGGAACAGGGCTGCAGTCGGGTGAAAGGATGAAGCACTCCCCTTGGGTGCATAATTTTGAGGGCTGCCAAAAAAGTCAGTCATTGACATAAACAATATTTTAATATTTAATACAATATTTAAACCATAAATTTCATGCACAAATCCACGAGGAACGCTGGCGAGGGGGACTGGCAGAGCAACTGCAGGCGGCCTGACCCTTATGCGGGAGAAGTGACTCACTTTGTCAGGGTGGCCACGGCTGAAAAGCAAAATTTCTGGATGCGCTGATTAGACAGCCACCGTTCTGAACTGTATCAACAGAGCAATGGGTGTGGCAATGCGAAGGGAGGACAGAGCGAGGATGGCAAAGAGAGCAGAGCTTCGAACCACTGTGGGCTTAACCACTACCCTCAGAAAGACGGGAAGGAAGACAAGCCTTCTCTGGGAACCCCAGCTACTTCTCAACATCATTTTATTCTCAATACTTGTGCCACAACACAGTAATTATGTAGTCATTGCCATGACTGTCTTGATCATACAATTAAATATTTTATGGGATGTCATGATAGAGCTCCAACTGTCGTCTCCTTTATACAGTGGACACAGTATAACCAAGTGGTTAAGAAGTTAGACTCCCTTTCAAATTGTGGCTGTTGCTTTCGTAGCTGCATGTTTGGCCAGCCAGTTAAGCATTTCTTTGCTCTTCAGTGTCCTGACCTGATAGCGGAGAGGAGGATGCCATGTTGGTATGGTTGTGGACATTAATTTAGCAAATATAAAAAACTGCTTCAAAGGTCTGTAAATGCTAGCTCCTGATGTTACCACTTCTGCCTAACTTGCTTGAGAGCAACCCGTGAAGCACGGACTATCTTCTATTATTTGGTAAGAACCTCCCCTCGCACCGCAAGTAACCAGCACAGTGGAAGGCATGTGAGGACTACTGGAAGCGTGGACATGGACGAAGAGAAAGAAATACTGCCAGCAGGAATATCTGAGGAGTCCAGGTGGTGGAAGAGGTGTGAAATCAACACTAAAGTTTCAAAGGGGAAACACGGTTTGTTTTTAGAGTGAAAAAGGAGATTTGGCATGAAGACGTCCTATCAATGTGGCATTTGAATTAAGACTGAAAAAAAGTGGGACAAGGGAGCATGAAACAGCCCTTCTAGCTCCTGCTGACACTGTTCACACAGGGCTCTCATCATCCGGGCCACCAACGGACTGAATATAGGGGAAAGCTTTTTGTAAACCCTAAATCCAAAAACACATATATTACTGATATCGAATGTAAGAAGATGATCTGTGAGTCTGAATGCGAGTTACAAGTAAGCTTTAGTGATTTTTCTGTAGACCTAGGTTTAGATGGGAAGGTTTTCCACACACCACCCTCCTAGAGGCGCCTCATCTTATGTCTCAGGGTGGCAGCTCAGGAGGACCACGTCCTTACCCCCACTTCTGTTTTCTAGGCCTGGATCTGGGTTTAATGGAAGAAAACAGCCATTTCAAGGTGAGGTAGTTTGATAGGATCTGACCTGGAGATTGATGCTGGGATGGATGGGCGATACCTAGACAGCCTAGGAGTGAGGTCTGTTTTGGAGTGAGCCTTCTGGAACCCAGATTTAGGAGAGGTTCTTAGCTTAGCATCACCAGCTGAAGAAGAAACCAGGGTCTTAAAGAAGGGAGTTCATCTCCCACTTTTTCACAAGATCAAGACTCATCAGAGGTTCATTCCTAAGCATTAGCTATGGTTTGGGTATCACTTAATTCCTAATCTAATGAGATAGTTCCTCTCTCTTACCCTCACTTAAATTGAATTGCATTACCCAAGAATAGGTTTTGATTGGGGCTGTCAAAGGATGCTCCAGGCAAATGGACAATCCGAAGAAACAGATCTTATCTCCTTGTGAGCTGCACACCAACTAGGTGACTGAGTAGAGGAGAGTATGAGGAAGCCTGGGCTCTGGGCTTCTTGACCTTGGCGCAAATCAGTTATGGGAAAGGTTCTGTCTTAGGTCCCCAGCGTGGAGAATGAAGTGAATACCACTGGGGAGGAAAATGGAATAGAAGTGCCAATTGCTGCTTCTTTGTATTCCTTGTTACTCTAATAGGCTATTTTGATCAGTTTTTGCATTTGGTTGGTTTTTAGGAGGGAGAAATTACCTTCCTTCTTAAAATTTATCCTTTGGATAAAAGTTCATTGGGAAAGTTAATATTTTTCTCCCCTCCTCTCCCTAGTCCTTCTGACTCACCCAATCATCACAATCAGCAACACACACCTAGAAGTTAGCCCCTACACAGATAAATTTTTAAGGAAGAACATTTTCACCTCGAGAGGAATGAAAAATTATAATTCTGAGCTGAGGCAGAAGTTACTGTGCAGTATCAAGTTATAATATTCTTTGGAGGGTAAAAGAGATGCCCATGGTTTTTGTGCAATATATTCAAACACAGCAATATTAAGACACACTTTATAACTGCATTGTGCCACATATATATTTGGAGATATTTAATGCTTATGTAAGTCATTTTGCAATTGTTTCCGTTTAGATGTATTTTCAGGCACACCAAATGACCTCTGAGATTTCACTAATTTAACTGCTCTTCACATTCAAACAAAAGTAAACAAATTTCAAAGGAAAAATGTCACTGCTTCAGGTAATACATCAATGAAGACACGATTTAGTTTTCTTGAATATTAGGAGTGAATTAAGCTAGGCTAATACATTATAAATCATCAACATAATAATTCATGATAAAAAATATGGTTCTTACTGTAATTAAATTTGCAGGCCAGTGACAGTACAGGGAAATGTTAATTTTATATGTCGACTTGACTTGGCCATGAGATACACAGTTATTCAGGTAAACACTGACCTGAGGGTTTGTATGAGGGTGTTTTTGGAGGAGATTAACATTTAAATTGACAGATCTGTATAAAGTAGATTGCCCTCCATAATATGAGTGGGCCTCATCTAATCAGTTGAAGACCTGAGTGGAACAAAAGACTGGCCCTCCCCCAAATAAAAAGAAATTCTTTTGCAGTGAACTGGGACATTATAGCTCTTCCTGGTTCTACAAGAGCTTCTGTCCTGCAGACTCCAACTTGGACATCGGCTCTGCAGATTTTGGACTTCTTAGCTTCCATCATCCCATATGTCAATGTTTTATAAAGAATCTCTTTTTATGACATCCTATTGCTTCTGTTTCTCTGGAGAGCCCTGGCTAATGCAACACACGATGTTCGACACTTTGCTATTTCTTGGAGTATTGTATCCACTGAGTAAGTGGTGGTGCTCAGGATTTTAGATAGAGATCATATCATATATACAGAGTTGTCTTCATGGGTTTTTCTTTCTTTTTTTATACTTAGCATTATATTGTGTGTCTTTTTCTTTATTATACAATTATCAGAAAACAATTTTAAATACTGTTTAATATTTCATAATATAAATGCACCATTTCTCTATAATTTGACTTGAGGTTATTTTTAGTTTTTTAATAACATGCATAAAGGTTTGATGAACATCTTTGAATGCAAAATTTGGCCTCATTTCTGATTATTTTCTTGTGATAGCTTCTTAGGAAGAGAATTACTAGGTCCAGTCTAGGTTCTAGTTGGCAGTGCCTAGAAATATTTGGGTCACCTGAGCAATATACCCAGACTCTAGAAACTGAACAACACTTCTAATAGGGAAGATGATTAGTTAAGATGCAGGGAAGTGGTTTAAACAAAGATACTTACCTGCCCCTCCCCACCATCAGAATCTGCTAGGAATAGAGCCCAGCTATCTGTATTTATAAGACCTTTGCAGGGGTTTTAATGGTCAACCATGGCTGAGAACCCCTTGAGAGCCTCATACCTGTTTTTGAAGCCTAAGCAATATGCATACTTCTCCTATCTTTCCTCCTCAGTTACAACCAGCTACAGTTTTATTCATCAGGGATTCAGCTCCAAAATGGATTCAGTGTATCATTCGCGATAAGCTTGCTTCTCTGTCACTCCTGACCTCCAACCTCATTTCAACCTTCACTTTTCCTATAACCATGCTCCTGACACTATTTTGAAGCTCTTCCAGCTGGTGCTATTGATGTTTATCCAATGTCAGGGCAGTGAACAACATTCCACTGTAAGCTCCCTTGGGGCAGACCAGGAGATCCCTTGGGGCAGACCAGGAGATCCCTTGGGGCAGACCGGGAGATCCCTTGGGGCAGACCAGGAGGTCCCTTGCACTCTGCGCAGAGGTTTGTTCTGTCTATCTTGAGAAAGTCTCCGAATCAAGACTTCCTTCTTTCAGAATTGGCTTGCTCTTCTTCCCCTTTCCCATGCCGTAATTTCCTTTTCTGAGGTCATGGAACCATATAAGACCATTCCAGTCCTCCTGTCAAGATATGTGATACTTAAGAACCTGGATACTTCTCTATATCCTCCTTATTAAAACAACTAATGGTCAATATCTTTTTAGAGTCTGAATTAAGATTGTGTCTTTTGTTCCTCAACAATAAAGTTATCTATAATAATAGTCTTTGTTTTCAGGAGTATTTGCAATTCAAGGAGATGTTATAAGAGCAACAGATCTTAAATTTAAAGAAACAGATTTTCACAGATGATATTTCACAAACTGTGTGGTTGTCTGGTAGGGATTTTGGGGAGATTTTTGATAAGGGTGTCCCACAAAATGTCATCAAAGAAATAAAAGCTTTGCGCACTAGTGAATGAGAGAGTCTGCAATTATGATAATACTTCACACCTGTAAGTATCTCTTAACATTTGAAAGGTCGTGCTTTTTATGTGATAGGTAATTAAAAATTCAACAACCCACCACACCAGTGCAAGATATTAACAACAGATGAAACCGAGGGCAGGGGAAGAGGGAATATATAGGAACTCTGTACTCTCCACACAATGTTTCTGTAAACCTAAAAGTGCCCTAAGAATAAAGTCTACTCAAAAAAAAAAAAGTTCAACAACAATATGAGGAAGGATTTTTTCATCTGTATTTTCCAGTTGAAGAATCAGAGATATAGAGCAGAGCTAAGGGCAAACCCAGATCTGTGACCCAAAGACAGAGCCCCTGACCCCCACCTGTGTCTGTGGAAGAAACCTATGCACACTTATTTATACTTTCCCTTCACATTCATGTTCAAAGACCTTGGACAAATTTGTCCTTGAGTTTGGAGGGAAAAAAAACAACCAACCAACCAATCAATAAACGAAAACAATATTCAACCAAGAGTTCAGCTTGTGAACCTGAAGAGGACTTGTACAGAGAACCCAAATCTCCTTATGTTTATTCTTTCCCTTCAATGGCAAGAGCATGACCATATTTTAGAGTCTCTAATCACTCTGAATTAGTTCTAAACAACCAAAATCAAGTGCCTCCACCTTTGATATAGAGATTTCCTTATGCCAAGAATAAAGAAAACCATTCTTCGCAGAACCCAAGGGTGTAATCCGCGGAGACGCCAGCATCTCTGTTGAAAGATCCACCATTTGTGTTTGTGATGGCAGCAAGGCACAGAAAGCTTCTGAGAGCCTGTGATACTTTTAGCAGGCATCTGGCATTTGAGGCAAGACCATTTACCCAGAAAATTTCCTGCTCTTTCAGCTTGGTAACCGTGGACTTTAGCCAGAAGTGATTTTGGCTCCCACTTGTCCTTTCTAAATTCCTCTAAAGAGTGAGGGAGAGAGAAGGAATGATTTTTTCCTTTTTGGTAAATTAAATTAAAATAAACAAAAATATCTACTTATGGAGCTCGAAAATCCTTGGATAAGTACAAAGCTCTGATTGTATGGGTAGAAAGCTAGCTACTTGATCAATGTAAACACACACATACACACACAAAACTTTTCTTACTTTTGAAAATGGGTTGAGGCCTCATGGTTCTGGAGCCAGGGCACACAGATTTTAGCTTACCTTCTCTGGTCTGGCACCTTCTTCCTGCTGGCAATAAGTTTGGCTTGTACAGTGAGATTTTGAAGAGAGGTCTGAGTTTGATTAACTGTGCCTTTATGAATAACATCCTCAGAGAATTCCAGGCCATGTTCGGATTCTTGACTGCAGCAGCCATGGAGAATGGTGTATGGTTAAGCTGTTCCTTGCAACAGAAGATTCTGACAGATCATAACTCTTTCAACCTCTAGCAGTCATTGCCCTTTTTTTTGCAGGATGATAGTCCTAACGTTTTCATTTTACTCACTTTTCAGCTGATTTGTCAGTTTACTAAGAAGCATCAAATCCTTTTTGATATGCGGTTTGCTCCCTTCTGGGAGGTGGCTACCCACAGATTTGGGATGTTCTCGAGGGTGAAGAGATGCCTAATTAGAGAGTTAAGACAAATAGAAGAGAAGAGGGAGCAGCCTTAAGAATCACCTAGAGGTGGGGTATTTCCTACCAGTTCAGTTCTAGAGTCTTCCTGGGTGAGAGTTACTATCTATGGACTATTCAAATTATGGAGAATCAGCTGTGGTAACATTCCTCGGCCACACCCATGATAAATCCAGCTACTAGATGGAGAAACTTTCCCAGTTGGTCTGTCTGCCAGTTGGTAAATGCAATTGAGTGGAAAATCAAATGGCAACTAATGTTTTTTCCTCCTCAACAGAGACCACCAAAGGAAAAAAAAAAAAAAGGCCATTAATTTTTCCTGTGTTAATTGAGCACACTGGATGCCATTATGAAACCATTTCCTTTGGAGTCACGCTACTCGTTTGAATCCCAGTTCAAGTTTGTTGAAATTGTAATGGTAGTAGGCGTTATCATGTCACAAGGTGCCATATTACAACATGAATGCTTTTCATTCTACATGGTTCATAAAGCAAAATAGATTTTGAATAACCAATAGGGTGAGTTATAATTGGAATGTGAGTATGTCTTTTCAGGAGAAGAACGTGTTCCAATGACAATACACTGCTTTGGTAATTCAGGAAATTTTCTCTTCACTGTGCTAGTCACGATGCAAGATATACATATTACATCCTGATTTGCTACATCCTTTCTTCAGAAGAGGAAAAAAGCTCAGTAATACCGTATGTCATATGCATGTGTGTTTTGGAGGGGAAAAAGACTTTTGCCTTATTGATTTTTAATCAGCAATTTCTCTAAAAGAATCATTTCTAAAAGAACAGCCGTCTTTATGGAGTTTACTGTACAGGAGGAATCCGAGTAACTAAGCCACTGTCAAGTAGAGGAGTTTTTTGGAGTTCCCACTCAACCTTCTTTCCTTTAGAAAATTCTCCCCTCCTACTGGAGCTGCCAAAGATAACACCCTAACTCTGCACCACTACAGAAATCAGGATTTTTGACACCACCTGCTGCTCTTGACTTTTCTTACTGTCTACCTTCTCTTCCACCCCCTGTCATCTATTACTTCAGAAACTGTGACCAAAAAGAAAGAAACAGGATTTCATTCAGTACCAAATATCTCATTGGAAGCAATGAATAATGATCTTCAGACTTCTGTATGCGACTTATTTTTAGCTCAGAATTGAGTATTTAGACAAACTATCTGTCAAACGGAAGTGCATAATGGAAGTTTTTTTTCAGAAAAGCAAGGCAAGGACCCCAAAAGTTTAGCTTCCACAGACCATTTCTTAGAAAGGTACTGGACATAGGACCTCCTATTAAAGTGGTTCTGCACCCGATTCCCAATTCTGGAGGTTGGGGGGAGGGGCTGGGGGTGGTTCCTATGCCACCAAACAGTTCTGGGATACCACCTGAGTGTCCTGCAATCTATCCTAATTCTGGCACTATCTACCAGGAGATGACATCATATTCCATGGGTTAAAGGTCAGTCCTACAATACTGCTCTCCCCCTCCCCCATTTTAGGTGCTTATTTCCAGCCTAGGTTGTTCTCTTTTTTTTTTTTTTTAAGATTTTATTTATTTATTTGACAGAGAGACAGCCAGCGAGAGAGGGAACACAAGCAAGCGGGGATGGGAGAGGAAGAAGCAGCCTCCCAGTGGAGCAGGGAGCCTGATGCAGGGCTCGATCCCAGGATCACGCCCTGAGCCAAAGGCAGATGCTTAACGACTGAGCCACCTAGGCGCCCCTCAAGCCTAGGTTGTTCTATGTACCTCTGACCAATAGGCTGTAAATCAGAGGTTCCCACGACTCCCTCCTTGGGTTTCTTTAATTTGCAAGAGCGGCTCAAAGAACTCAGGAATCCATTTGTTTACTAGATTACCAGTTTATTGCAAAGAATATTGAAGGTTAAGAGTCAAGAGTCAAATGTAGGGTGAAGTCTTAAACAAAGGAGATTTTGCCCTAGTGAAGTTGGGTCCCAACATGGCGGCACATGGAAGCATTCTATTTCCCCAACCTGGAAGTTCTCCAAACACCTTCCTTTGGGGTTTTTATGAAGGCTTCCTTATATTGGCCATTGGTGATTGATTCAACCCTTAACCCTCCTCCCTTCCCTGGAAATCAGGAGGTGAAATTTCCAATCCTCTATTTATAGTTAGTTCCTTTGTCAACCAGCCCCCATCCTTAGGTGCTTTCCAGAAATCACCTCATTAACGTAAACTCAGTTGTGGTAGAAAGGGATTTGTTATGAATAACAAGACACATATTTCACTTTTATGGCTCTGAAGGGATTTCAGGAACTGAGGATAAAAGACCAAATATTATAAAAAAAATATGCTCCTATTGCTCAGGAAACTCCAAGCATTTTGGGTGATCTGTGTCAGAAATGAGGATGAATGATGAATGAAGACCAAATATCTACATATACATATACGTATATATATACATATACGTGTGTGTATGCGTGTGTGTGTATCTTAGTATATAATATCACACCAATAAAATGAGGTAGTAAATCAAGAAAAGCAAGATGTGATTTCTAGGAACCACTGGATTAGAAGCAGGAAAAAAAGTGGCATTTTATCCCAGATTCATTGATTTGTAGCTGCCTTAGAAAATTCAGATTGGAACAGAAGGATGGATCCCTCTATCTATGGCTGGGAAAAATTCGAGGTTCTGTTAGTGGCAAAAGACAGTTTATAAAAACAAAGAGAATTCGTTGCAAGTTTTGCAGGATCATTTTTATTTGAGTGCCATAGGGCTTATAATATTTAATTATGATGTATATAAGACATAGCAAAGAATTGTAAATACAGCTCACTATGTTTTCAGAGTTGAATAATTTTTATGTGGGCACCATGTAAAGGTTGTTAATTGGTTTTCAACTTCTAGAATCAACTTATAAACAAAGCACAGAAGACAACCACAACTATAGAATGAAAAAGAAATATTATTTTAGAAAAAGGAAGGAGAATATGAAGCAAGTATTGGAGTACTACTGTCTTCACAAAATGGGAAGTCAAGGCACTCTCCATGTTCGATAAATGCAGTGAACTCTTAATCACATGGCTTAAAGTTGCAAGTAACCAGTGGAGGATTTGAGGGCAGCTGTGTTACTATATCTGGATTAGATAGAGTGTCAGTCAGGATTCTTTTTTTTTCTAATTTATTCTTATTTAAAGTCAATTAGTTAACATATAAGGTATTATTGGTTTCAGAGGTAGAGGTCAGCGAGGAGTCATCAGTCTTATGTAATACCCAGTGCTCATCACATCACGTGCCCTCTTAATGTCCATCACCCAGTTACCCCATCCCCCCACCCACTTCCCCTCTAGCAACCCTCAGTTTGTTTCCCATGATTAAGAGTCTCTTATGGTCTATCTCCCTCTCTGATTTTGTTTTGTTTTATTTTTTCCTCTCTTCTCCTATAGTTCACTGTTCTGTTTCTTAAGTTCCACATATGAGTGAGATCATAATAATGTTCTTTTTCTGATAGACTTATTTCACTTAGCATAATATACTCTAGTTCCCTCCATGTCATTGTAAATGGCAAGATTTCATTTTTTTGATGGTTTAGTAGTATTCCATTTTTGTGTGTATACACACAAACACACACCACATCTTCTTTATCCATTCATCTGTTGAAGGGCATCTGGGCTCTTCCCACAGTTTGGCTATTGTGGACATAGGCGCTATAAACATGGGGGTGCAAGTGCCCCTTCAGCACTACATTTGTGTCTTTGGGGTAAATACCCAGTAGTACAAATGCTGGGTCAAAGGGTAGCTCCATTTTCAACTTTTTGAGGACCCTCCATACTGTTTTCCAGAGTAGCTGCACCAGCTTGCATTCCCACCAACATTGTAGGAGGGTTCCGCTTTCTCCCCATCTTTGCCAACATCTGTCCTTTCCTGCCTTGTTAATTTTAGCCATTCTGACTGGTGTGAGGTGGTAACTCATTGCGGTTTTGATTTGTGTTTTGCTGATGCCGAGTGATATTGAGCACTTTTTCATGTGTCTGTTGGCCATTTGCATGTCTTCTTTGGAGAAATGTCTGTTCATGTCTTCTGCCCATTTCTTAATTGGATTATTTGTTCTTTGGGTGTCAGTCAGGATTCTTAATTGTAAGCAACAGAAACCACCTCTGGCTGACTCAGGAAGAAAAGGAAAGCCTCTCTTGGAGGACGGGAGAAACTGGGGCACTTAAAAAAATGTACCCAACAGCAGTGGTCTAGCTGCAGAAGTACTCTGTTAGCTGAGCACAAAGCAGGCACACGCATCTATTTACAGCACTGCTGTCACTGCTCCCCAGGAACTGAATTTCACCCCCGAATACACTTCTGGGTCTTCACACCACTATCTGAGGACAACCAAGTTCTGGGCTTTGAGAACGTTGATGTTTTCTGGTACGTGTACTGGCCCCTAAGTGCCTGGTGGGGATGGGTGGGGCAGGTGAAGTCATCCCCGCGTTAATTGGTTGGTGGGTCTCGGGATGGAAGGGACTGAGGATGCTGCGCATCGGCCTTCCAGTTTGGACCCCAGAGCTGTGGTGTTAGCTCACTAGCCTATCACCAGGGGACACTTGGCTCTTCTGTCACCCACGGTGGGAGGGGAAGGTGCAAACTCTCATCGGGGCCAGAATTATGTAACCTCTTTTATCACAGCCAGGGTGTGTCTCCTCAAGCTGGCAAGGAAGGCAATAAATAGCTTTCAAGTGTTTCATTTTAAAATCTCAAATAAATACATTTTTTATTTTTTTCTCTTGGTGAGGCTTTTGAGCTTTATTAATTTTTTTTTTAACTTGACAACATAACATTTTAACCCATCAGCATCAGAAGTCAAGAAAGAAATGCAATTGTGAGTAAGTCACTTAAGCTTTCCGGAACTCAAGTTTCCTAATTTGGAAAATAGATTAGCTCTCCTCTCAGCTTCTTTTCATTGAACATTCTAGGACCCTGTGATTGAACTCGGCAAATCCAATTTATATTCCTGTGTATTATTTGCATTTTTTCTCTCACTATGAGAGACATTGTTAACAGTTTCAAGTTTTAGACAGAAGTAGAAATGTTATCTTTACCATGATGCCCCTCCCAACCATGGAAACAATCTCTGGATTGCATCCACTTATCCACAGGGCGAAAGATGTAAGGAAAATTTGTTGAGTTTTTAGTAGCTCAAAATAAGTTTCCATATTATCCACAATAGCCAAAAAGTGAAACAATCTAAATGTCCATTAACCGAATGAATGAATTACATGTGGTATATCTGTACCATGTAATATTATTGGGCAATGAAGAGAAATGAAGTACCGATATATGCTATCATACGAATGAATCTTCAAAACATTCTAAATGAAGTAAGTCGGGCCCAGCAGATTACATTCTGTGTGATCATATTTACATGAAATACCCAGAATTGGCAAATCCATAGAGATAAGAAGTAATTAGTGTTGCCTAGGACCGGGGCTTGAGACAGTTGGGGTTAATGGGAGTTAGTGCTAATGTATAGGAGGTTTTGTAGAGGGGACAGGGATGTTCTAATTCTGATAGTGGTTGTGTAACTCTTTTAATATACTAAAAACTACTGAATTATACAATTTAAATGGGTGAATTTATACTATATAAATTATATCTCAATAAAGCTATTATTTAAAAACAAAACACATCTCTAGCCCCTCAATGAAGTATTGGCTACTTGGAGGAAATGGTTGGTATGTGGGGGTCTGTGTGGTCGGACCGCAGGATTGGCCTCCTAAGGTATGTTTGCATGAGCTTACAGCACATGTGAATTCAAGAAACTTTGGCCAAGAGTCGTAAACTTTAAGGCTCAAGTTCATCAGAGAATGTCAATTTTCACTGAGGAGTTACCCATAGAGAGAGGTCTGCTCTGGCCCCATGCAAGAGGCCGTGGGGCAATGGGTCAGTAGCTAGAGCTGTCCTTTGGGTGCAGCCTCTGGGGCTGACTACTGACACAGCTGGGCTCACCCCAGCGGCTGTGTCCTCTCCCACAACCATGCCTCTGCTACTGTGTTCTTGAGAGGTCATATTTCCAAATATTCTCATCAAGCTCAGTAGCAGTGGGTCTCCTCCTGTCTTTGAAGAAAGGCTGCCTCAAAGACAAAGTCACCCCAATGTTGTGGACCTTATTTGGTCCCCATGCCATATTTCGACATGACTCATCAATGTTGGTTTCTGCAGGGCAACTGGTGCCTTAGGACTTTGATGGGGTCAGCACAATGGATGAGAGCTGGAGGTCTTCCCTACAGGACACTCATAAACTATGGGGCTCCCAGGATGGATGGGGACATGAAGGGGGTCAGAATAGGTTTCTCTTTGCTTTTCCTAGGGAAATGGGGGGCATTGAATACTGCACCCTGAAGGCCACTTGGGGCATTTTGTTTGCTCTACAAAGTGAGTAGAAGTCTACAGTTAGGCCTTCTCCTATTCAGTCATTTATCCAGATAACAGTTTAACGTCGACACACTCTGCTACATTCCAAGGGGGCCAGAGGGAAAAATACTTCACACAGCGAAGCTGACCTGGAGTTGCTCGGGGTCTGCTGGGAAGGTAGGCATGAACCTAAGCAGCTGTAATAGAATCTGATAAATTTTGGTTTGGGGGATGAGATATCTACTTAGATAGGGTCATTCTAAAAGTTGTTATCCAAATGATGAAATTAATCCATAGACACAAAGAGCTTTAATAAAATATCATTGACAGGCTGTGAGACCCCTAAACAATAGTATTTTAATTTTAAAAAATTCACAGAGGATTCTAATGTGTAGCTAGACTTGAGAATCACTGCTTTCAACAATGTATTAAAAAGTAGAGAAATAATACAGCAATGCTACAGATTCCGTTAGCAAATTGAAGCTATAGAGCTTAACGGAATTATTTTCCAACTTGTGAATTTAGTTATGGGGGAAAATCTTTTTGTCAGGCAACTCATTAGAATGCATATCTCTCAGCTTTTTGGTCTCAGGGCCCATTACACTCTTAAATATTATCGAGGATTCAAAGAGCTTTTGTTTAGGGGCGCCTGGGTGGCACAGCGGTTAAGCGTCTGCCTTCGGCTCAGGGCGTGATCCCGGCCGTTATGGGATCGAGCCCCACGTCAGGCTCCTCCCCTGTGAGCCTGCTTCTTCCTCTCCCACTCCTCCTGTGTGTTCCCTCTCTTGCTGGCTGTCTCTATCTCTGTCAAATAAATAAATAAAATCTTTAAAAAAAAAAAAAAGAGCTTTTGTTTGTTATGTGGATTTTATCTATGGGTATTTACAGTATTACTGTTTTAGAAATTAAGTCTGAAAAACTGTAAATGTATTTTATATTAATTCATTTAAAAATAACATTAAGAAGCCCGGTACATGCTCACACCAAGGGCATAGTCTCATGAACAATGACGATGTTTTTGAAAACAAAAACGATTCAGTGAGAGGAAAGGCACTCTTTCCCACTTCTGTAAATCTCTTTCCTGCCTGGCTTAATGGGAGGCAGCTGGATTCTCATCTCCACTCTGCACTCATTCAATCTGTTGTGATATCTCACATGATGTAGCCTCGGAAAAACTCCACCAGACCCTCAAGAGAGAACGAGAGGGAACAGCGAATGACGTTTTGGCATTATTGTGAAAATAGTTTCAATGTCCGGACTCCACTGAGTCTCAGGGGTCCCCACTATTGACATCTTTACATTCATTCTCCTAACCTTGCTGTCATTTCAGACAAACTAGGAAACTGAGGCTTGGGGAGGTAAAGAAGCGGCCCAGAATCACACGGAGGTGACGGTGGTGACGGCAGGGCTGGGATTTGCTCGCAGGTTGTTGGCCACCAGAGTGGGAGCTCTGCCACCACCCCAGTCCTGTCTCAACAGCTCACACAATACTTAATAGTCATTTAATTTCTTCACTCCTCCACTGATCATGTTGATAGGATATTGCTCCCTTTAGACTCGTTTGAAGAACTTAACAAACTCAAAAGTAGTTATTGTTAAATTTTTTCAAATGTTTCAAGGCAGCCTTCTAATTCTTTTGGATTAATAAGAGGCATTTTAGAGTTTCAACAGTTATCAAATGACTTTTCTCATCCTCACGATTGTAAGTTATTGGGCATGATCATAACACTGGCAAGAGATTGCTTTAATGTTTTTCCTTTGTTTTTAAATACAGTTTGTCCAATGTAACCCAATATTTGACATCCTAATAAATTTTGTTTTACTAAAAAAAGCAAACAACCAAAAAGCCCAACAAACTCATTGTTTCAGTAAAGTATGAATGGATAGAAGCTAGAGAGTTTCAGAGTCACAGTAAAAGGTGGTTTTTCATGCAGAAATTTTAATAAAGTTTTTTTTTTAACCACAAGGATATAGCTATAAAACATACAATTACTGAGTAAAATCCAGCTCTAACTATATCCTCCCTTCGTACAAAAGTGATATCTTTTCCACCTAACCAGCAGCACTAATCAGTGCTTCTAACATGTGCTTACCACTTCATCTTCTAGAAGTCTCCCTTGTTATGGTAAATAAAACCCAGAGTCACAAACAAAGCAACTAAATTGGGTAACTGTTTTTTCCTGGTGATGTTGTTGTTCGTAGGGTTTGTTTGGTTTTTTTTTTCATTTTTGCCTTTCTTCCTAGGTGTCATTTGCAAGTCCTAGACCCTTATTGTGATTAATAGAATGTCCCACATAATGTAACTTTTGCTCACTCTGTATGAGGTCGAATTACAAGTATTCATGTTGTAAGAACTTAGGCAGCAGAAGAAATAAACGGCTGTTCAGATGTTCTCTTACTCTAAAACACTAAAATACATTTAAGCCCTCTGACGTAGAAACTTTCTCACTGATCATTTTTTAGCAAGTAATTGTGAAGAGAAAACTGTAAATGCAAACTCGTCTCCAGGATAACCCTAGGAAAAATATGGGAAGCGCACCTAAAAAATTTCCTCTTTTTTCCCCCAAGAGTATCCCATGTAATCTTTCTTTATTCCCTTGTAAATCCTAGCATAAATGATAGGGACAATGCAGATCATTCTTCCAAAGACTTCAGTTGACTAAAGTAGACAGTTTACAGTGCTAAAAGTCTTTACAAGTTATAACAGATTCAAATAACTACTCATACATTGTTAGCCATATTTATCTTTAAGTCTTAATGCTGAGTCACCAAATTTTAGAAGTTTTTTTTCTTTCTTCTAAATTTAGGTGAGAACTGTTACTTTACATAGACTTTCCATTTCGATATTATATTATACTTCAAAAATAGCTCCATGTAAGAGATTGGTAACATTGTAAGAACTGGGAGGAAAATTCTGAAATAGTATCTTCAAAAGCTCTTAAAATTGAAAGAGTTTTCAACTGCAATAATAATAATAATAAGCTTATAAGGGCTTGGATGATGATGATGATGGTGATTCAGTTTCTCAGAACTCATATGCTTAGGAACAAAAGTTACCTGTATTTTGCTTGAATAAAATTGTAAAAATAATTTTTATATCTCTTTTCATACAATTATGTTTGTAAAATACCAAATATAATTAGATTAACACAATTTTAGAAATCTATACTATCTAGTTTCCACTAAGGTGCAATCACAAGTAACTTACTAGTTCTTAAAAACAGGGCTTTTGCTTTTTTGGACTCAGCACTTTTGGTGGATGTGATAATGATCTTATCAACAGGTCTGCTGATTCTCAGAACAGAGGAAAACAAAATCTTTCACCTGGCAGGCCATCACATTAATTCCAGGACTTTTATGGAAATATCTTGCCCAAAGAAGAAAAATGGTTCTTTTATATATTGGGTAAATGAATCTGATAAAACAGTAAAACATGGAGTTTTCCCCAAGCCTTGCCAAATTGTGTTTGAGCTTTCTATAACATAGAAAATTATTTCATTTTTTGTTTGAGCAAAATAAAGTTCTCAAAGTGGAAATTTTGCTTGTGGAGCAATCTGTAGATTTGACATGGTAACTGGGCTTACTGGCAAGATAAGCAAGTTTGGTTTTCTTTGCCACATCTATTTTAATCTAATTACATTTTAAAGGAAATTTGTTCACTGAATCTTGGGGATCAAAAGAGCTGTAAATGTACGAGTGTTTGTTGGCTATCACGTGGAAAGCCATTATATGTGTCAACGGGGAGCAGTTCACTTACGAATTTGGATTCTCACGTTACCTGAGGGCTATCACATTTCTTTTTAAAAGAATGTTTCTTTTTCATAGCCTCATTTAAAGTTGACTTAAATTCCCCTTAGCACTCATTTTGTCACTAAAATAAAAGTTTATCATTAATTTCAAAACATACCTCAAACCACTGTGAACCACAAGCCAGGTTAATGCCTAGAAACACGCCTTCATCGTTTTTGTCATCCTGTTCGGTTTGCCTTCTTATAATTGTGTAGGTATTTATTTATTTTTTAAGGCAAATGATTGTGTGTATTACATAAATTAAAATAGATTTTTGGATTAGGTATTGTTTGTCTTCTTTCATTTATTTTTAATATAACATTTGTATATATTTAAAGTGCACGATATGATGACTTGATATACAGAGATAGTGAAATAGTTACCACAGTCAAGCTAATTAATATATTATCTCCTCACATAGTTACCCTATTTTTTGGTGATGAGAGCACCTAAGGCAATCTAAGTGTCTGAAAATGTGTGAACATGTAACCAAATTACAATGCAACCATCCGACAGAACACACTTAGACAAATTTCCCCTTTCCACGATTGCAGTTACCTACGGTCAATCACGGTCCCAAAGCAGAAGATCTTTCTATTGACTTATCTTCAGGAGGGCAAAAGTAGCCTGACGCTATGTCACAGTGCCTACGTCATTCACCTCACTTCATCTCCTCAAAAGAGTACAGTATAATAGTTATTTTGAGAGAGAGAGAGACCTCATTCGTGTAACTTTTATTACCGTGTATTGCTATAATTGATCTGTTTTCTTATGAGTTATTCTTGTTTATCTCATCCTGTGCATTAATTGATAAATTAATCTTTATCATAGGTACGTATAGGGAAAAAAACATGGTATGTATAGGGTTCAGTACTATCTGCGGTTTCAAGGAATCCACTGGGAGTCTTGGAACGTATCCCCCACAGGCAGGGTTACTACTGTGTATAAAGTGGAAATATTATGCCCTACAATTGTAAGCTTACATGAGCACATGTCCTTACATTACTTGGAAGATGGTGTCAATAAGTGTTCATCTTTTTTTGTTTAACTACACACTTTCCTAGAGAGAGATGTATTAGTCAGGATGGACTCTTCTGGTTGCAAGTCACAGAAACACCACTCACATTTAAGTGGCTTAAGTAAAAAAAGAACATCCACTGACTCGTGGGATTGGGAAGTTCCAGGAGCTGAACTTCAAGCATAGATGGATTTAGACCTTCAAAGAATATAGGTCTCTTTCTCCCTCCAGTTGTTTCTCTTTCTATTGGCTTTATTCTCAGGCAGGTGCTTTTCATGCTATGGAGAGACATCCAGATGTAAACCCCAGTTTTGCAACCTCTTGTCGAATTAAGTGCCTCTTCTTCACTGGCTCTACAATAATTTGGCTCTTCATTGGCCCAGGGTTTGGTCATGTGCCCACCCTGAACTAAGCACTCTGACTTGTTAGCCAGCCTTGGGTCAGGAAACCAAACCGGGAGCCAAGAGTTCTAGCATATAAACACGTACCTTGACTGTGGGGGATCTTCCAAAAGTGAAATCAGAATGTTGTAACCAATCAAAGAGACACTGGATGCCGGGCAAAAATAGCAGATGTTTACAATCGTAGATATCAAGTCATATCTTCATCCCTCTGAGAGAGCCTGATGCATTCATTGGTTTGCACACCCACACATAGTAGGGTCTTGATAAGCAGCTGTTGTACTTATGTTTAGAAATTGCCAGGAGCATAGAGGAGTGTCCCCCTTTTTTTCTCTGTAGGTGGGTGTCATTCATACAGGTGTGCAAACCCGAGTGTTAACAGCACTCCCATCTTGGCTCCCCTGTTTACCCTACAGCACTATTGCAAATCATTGCCATGAGAATATAGGTCTTTTTCAAGAATATTATTATCATCACCACCTGCTTGTTGTGCAATATGTAATAATAAATGCTGTCATAATGGAAGCCACAGAGTGTAGTGGGTGCTTACAGTGGCCTATCCAAATAGAGATCAACAGTTAGAGATGAAAACATATTTTTATAGAGACACATTTAAACCAAATCACAGAGTCATCTTTTAACAAGAACAGGGCAAACATTTGCATCAATCCAACTAATTGCTAGGCTGACTTAACTACATACGTGTTCGATATCATAAAGGAAAATAATATCTCTGTATAGAGAATGCTCAAGGCAATACTTTTTTTCTTTGTTTTTTGGAACATAACTTTATTCTGTGGTGTATTTTTTTCTAGCAGTGTGATGAGCCAATTTCAGGGGAAATGAAAGCAGGGAGAATGACAGGATTGGCTCTAAGGACTTCATTCTTGCAGATTTCCATCATTTCTACCATGGCGTGTCTTTTGTTAACCTCAAAAGATCATGCGTGATCCAGTTTGGGCGTGGGTATTTCTGCTCCATTGTATATTCTACATAACGAGCCATTTGTGTTATGAATTTCTCATCCCATCTTCCCACCCAGCATGATTTAATGTCTTCTTTAAGCATGAACCTTAGCAACCTTACTGTGTGCAAGAGGAAGGAATGCCCCTTTCTGGACTTCACTGAACTTGAAGTCTGTGAGACCTTAGACACTGGGTTCTGACTTTCAAGAAAAAGAAGCAAATAAACACACATGCACAAGGCCCAAACAGAAATCCTAGGAACATTCTATGTGCTAAAAAAAAAAGGTGCCTCAGAGCCCCCGTCTCCCTGTCCCAGATCTTTTTTTCCACCAAAAAGAAAAAAACAACCAACCAACCAAACAAACATACAAACAAACAAGTCCATACAATCTTTTTTGTCTGTGGAAGCAGTTTCCCTGAGCAAACATCTTGGTACCAGTCGGTTTAGTTCCCTAAAAAGAAACAAAAGAAAAAAAAAAAAGGCTGTTTTCTAATTGCTATTCTTCAGGACCTGAATGCAGGAAAAATTCCTGCTCCAGCTTTCTCCTCCCCAAGTGTTTGCAAAGTGCCCCCCCAAGTGAAGCCAGGGCACTGAGGTCTGCTGCGTGGAAAAAGTCAGGGTCCGGGCCATAACTCACATTCTGTGTTCAGGCATGTAGGAGCTCTAGAATTCAACTTCTCACCCAGAGCCCAGGACCCCTGACTACAAGAAAATGTGTTCACTTAGACCTGGCACCATGTCCGAGACACCAGTCTGAACCCATTCATTCAGCCACTCACTGACTCTTGAAAAGCAGCTCCAGCTAGATGATGACCAGGGGCAATGACTTCACATCTCTAGGCTTTGGTCAAATGTGGAGAACAGCATCATCCGCCACACAGGCTTGTTGTGAGGTATGAATCATCGATAAGAGTAGAGTTAGCACAGAGCCTGACCCCCAAAGCCAAGCCTGGCATCCGGAGCAAAGTTGTTCCCGAGAACACTGCTTATTTTTAAATAGGGAGAAAAACATGATTCAAAAAATGAAGGAGGTAGAGATTTTTGCTGGATATTCTATTTGCCCTGTCTAGTGAAGTAGTCACTAACCACCTCCAGCTAGTTATGTTTTTATTGAAATTCAGGAAAACTAACTAAGATTAGACATTCCATTCCGCAGTCACACTAGCCACAAGTCAAGTGCTCAATGGCTCGTACCTTAGTGACTAACAAATTAGGGCAGTTACAGAGCACTTCATCCTCACAGAAAGTTCTGTCGACAGTGGTGTTTAGGTTGTATTCCTCATATCGGAATCTGCATAGCTCTTTCGCTTAACTTTATCCTGTAAGATAGTCATTCATCTCTTTGTGTGCACAAAGCATCGTGTTATATGCAGTGCGTTACAAAGATGAATATTCCTGCCGTGGAGACACTGCAAGCTTACCATCTAAAAATAGAGGTGAGACGTGCTCATAATTAATGACAACACACACACTGTGTGATGGCTTAATATTTATTAGTCGGTGCAGTACATAGGGCTAATAATCCGGATCGCCCCAAGAATGGTGAGTGTCTACAACTAAAGATAAAAAATGTAGGAGTTTTTAAACTCTAGGAGGGAAGCAAAATCAGTCCCTGTGGGGGTGGGGTGGGTGGCAAGTACCTGAGTTTTTAAAAAGTCCTATATCAGAAAGCTTTATAATCATGCAGCTGTAAAGCAAAGACCCACCTATTCTTCCTTCAGGAGTTCGGAACGGAACAACTAGCGCCATGTCCAGGCTTGAGGATACTGGTCTTTCATTGAGTAACAGGAAAAACTGCTTTCGATGTGAGCTGAGTGTATCGCGACTATGATTATTAAAACAGCAACTGATATTTTTCCCAGCAGGGGAAGCTGGATACTAGTCAAGAGATTAGGGATCCAGACTAAGGGAGAAAAGAGAATTCTTGAGACAGGAGATGTAGAGACCTTATTACCTGGCAGCCTCTAGAAAGGGGTGGAAGGGAGTAGCCTCCATAGGAATCCCTTAGAGGGCATTGACCTTCTAGGGAAGCGATCAATGCTTACCATTTTTCTGTTTCCTCTTCCCCACTGTGATTTTTCATATGATTCTCTACCATTAATGCAGTTTGCCAACATAAGCACCCCATGGATGCTGTGCTTTGGAGAAAAAAGTGAGGGGTACGCCTTGTGTCTTCGCTCTCAGAGAAGCTGACAGGGCCCCAAGAGTCTGCGAGTCAGTTACAAGTCAGCAGGCAGGGAGTGGGAGAGAATATTGGAGCAGCGTTAACCTCTTTAACCTCGCAGGTTTGTGCTTTTTACCATAACTTAGGAAATTGGCATTTGAATTTCCATACAATAGTCTTTCGAGAATGTAGTTATTGTCGGCCACGGTTTGATCACTTACAAAGCAAGGAATAAGGCCATGCCCTGTGGAGACCTCAATAAGGAATGCCGCCCTGCCAAATTCATTATAGACATTTCTGAGATGAGTTGGCTTTCCATGGGATGTATCCACTTTCCAATTCGCTAAGCGAATAGAAAGATTTTGCAGTGCCTGGGAAGATTTTGTGGCAACTTTCGTGATGATTATTAAAGAACGCCCACAAGTGGCCTTAATTTCTTTTCTTTTTTTTCTTTTTAAGATTTTATTTATTTATTTTAGAGAGAGAGACAGTGAGAGAGGGAACACAAGCAGGGGGAGTGGGAGATGGAGAAGCAAGCTTCCTGCTGAACAGGGAGCCTGATGCGGGGCTCAATCCCAGGAACCTGGGATCACGCCCCGAGCCGAAGGCAGATGCTTAAAGACTGAGCCACCCAGGTGCCCCACAAGTGGCCTTAATTTCATCCATTTCCAAACAAGTGTCCTTTTTATCCTGATGCAGAGGGCATAGAAATTCCTTATTTCCCACTGGGGAATCCCACAGTCTAGTGAGGGAGGCAGAGATTGCTCGTTGTTCCCCCTATTGCCTCTCATGCAGAGCAATGGAAATTCCTCTTTTAGCTAGGCTTGTCCTCACCTGTAAAAGTGGCTATGCTAGCAGTTCATCTTTAGCAGCTGGTGGCCCTGAGCCTCAGATTAGCTAGCAAAATATACAAGAAATAGGCACGTGTAACATCTGGGATGTGTTCTTGAATGATGTCCCCGTTCCGTTTCGCTTCCCCAAGTCCCGCTGGCATAACGAAGATCTGGTGGTGAGCCACTTGGATGTGGCAGAAAGGGGAATACCCCAGACGTGGTGGAGCAACAGGTCAGAGGAGCCTGGATCCTGACACCACTGCAGGGCTGCCTTAGAAGTCTGAATTTATATAGGAAACGAGAAATAAGCTCTCATCTTCTTCAAGCTGTGTTTCTTCGGGTCTCTCTTCTACTCAGTCTAACCAGTCACATAATAAAAGCTGTCACTAGAAAAGAACCTGGTACATGTTAATCGTTCCACAAGATAATAGTGGAATGATTTTTAGTCTGCATATATACTTGTCTAATAGGACATAAAATCAATAATGAAATTAATTTCTTTAAAGATTTACTTATTTATTTGAGGAGGGGAAGAGGGATAGGGAAAGAAATCCTCAAGCATATTCCCGCACTGAGTGCAGAGCTGGACAGACACAGGACCTGATCCCAGGACCCTGAGATCATAACCTGAGCCGAAATCAAGAGTTGTCACTTAACCAACTGAACCACCCAGGCGCCCCTGAAATTATTTTTTGATTGAAAATATATACTGCTATTTGATATTCCTACAAATCTTCATCCAGTAAACCTCTTCAAGTCCACATGAACAGGAACAGCTAAATGGTACACTTTAAAGTTTGCCAAACTGAATATATCTAAACTTTTTCCACAGGGCAATCACTGCCTTGCCATTTTAAGATACAGTTTAGGCAATGCTTAAAAAGGGTCCTTTCTTATCCATGTTACCCAGATGTCAGCTTGGGTCACCTTGCCCTTAAGGAGTCCAGTGCCTTCCCCAAATTTCTTTAATTTGTAGGTGTTTGGTTTCTTTCAGCTACATCTGACTCAACTGGCTCTGGTTTCTGCCACGCGCCTGTGTTGTCCGATCTGCCTCTGGCCGCTGGGCAGTTCTGGCTCCCCGCAGAGCCCCTTTCCCTCGAATCCCTCCCTCCTGAAGACCGCTCTCATGCCACAGCTTTGTGCCTTCACTAGAGATCTGGTGGCAATAGTAAAAGGATAGGGAGTGATCCCACAGTCCAATTCAAACTGTATATTAGACTGCCCTGTTCTTCAAAAACCCTCTTGGCCCTTTCCACCAACTGAGCTACCCATCGCTCTGTCTGGCCTGTGTTTTATTCTCTCTTCTGTTTTCCTCAGCTAGGTCTAGTTGACTTCTTGGACAGAGTAGTTTGTTTCCCCATTGTTGGGAATATCTAATCCATGTCCTCAGGCCCACACTTTCCTTTTCTAAATATTTTATCACAATATTTTCCTAAAAATGGCCTTAGTCTAGTGCCTACTGACTACATTTAGACCCATAAACTATTCTCAAGGGTGAAATGAAATTCAATCTATCTCATTTTGTGGTTAGATAGTTTACTTTTTTGGTTTATGACTTCATTGTTTAAATTTTAGGAACATTTTATGATATGCTATCTTTTTTTAAAAAATTAGAATAGAATCCAATTTAATATATTGAAATCTCAGACTGCCATGGCACTGTCTTAATATTATTGCTTTTCTTCCAAGTGCAATCATGCTTGTCTTACCTCCTTCTGCTATCTGTACTCTCTGAAGGATCATTTTCATGAGGGCAATAGAAGGTCTTTAAGATCTTGACCTCGAGTGCTCCACTATCACCCCAGCCTCAGATGTCCTACACTCCCATGTCCCCAGAAATGGCTTTTTGTACCTCCTCTGTCACTAAAACCTAGCTCTCCTTTTTCATTCTCTGATGTCCACTTCACTTACCTTCTTTTTAAGCCCTGACTCTGTACACTTATTCAAATGCATTTATTACCATTGCAAAATTCCGTGCTCCTTTAGGCATTTTGGAGACATATTATGTCTATTGCTTTCATGTCTCCTGTAGCTGCAAAATGTCACTCAATAAATTTTTGTTGTATTAGAAAGAATGTAAGAAATATTTCTTCCAGTCGCTAAAAAGTAAAGTGTCATTTTTTAACCTGAGAAAGAATCCAATTTGTTTCTCTCTAGCAGATTTCCAGAGATTCCAGGCCAAATATAAGAAGCTTCTGGTTACAAAATCCTGTTCAAGATAATATCCATTTTTCTCTTCTAGTCAAATCTGATGTTCATGTAAGTTGTTAACATTCTCATTAGAACTTGCAAGATTAATCATACTGTTCTCTTTTTCACTTGGCCCACTGGAGGAAAAAGTCAGATTTAGAATAACATTTTAAGACTGATTTTGGGGGGCATCTGGGTGACTCAGTCAGTTAAGCATTCAACTCTTGATTTTGGCTCATCTCAGGGTCCTGGGATGGAGCCCCACAGAAGGGTCTCCACTCAGTGGGGAGTCTGCTTGAGACTCCTTCTCTCTCTCTCTCTCTCCCTCTGCCCCTCTCCCCACTCATACACTCTCTCTAAAATAAATAAATAAATAAATAAATAAATAAATAAATAAATAAATATTTTAAAAAGGTATTAAGACTGATTTTTTAACACGTCCAAAGGACAGCTGCTATTGGTCAATTTCTTTACCCCTCTGATACCAGTGATGATAGGAAATATTGGCTCCTGTGTTCCTTCTTGGGTCCCATCATTTTAGATTCGGGATTTTGGAGAACAGAGAATTTAAGAGGAAAGGTTTTATTTTCAATGTTCTGGTATACACAGTGACTTTTAAATGCCTTATTAAGATTTTATAAATGGGGGGCGCCTGGGTGGCACAGCGGTTAAGCGTCTGCCTTCGGCTCAGGGCGTGATCCCGGCGTTATGGGATCGAGCCCCACATCAGGCTCCTCAGCTATGAGCCTGCTTCTTCCTCTCCCACTCTCCCTGCTTGTGTTCCCTCTCTCGCTGGCTGTCTCTATCTCTGTCAAATAAATAAATAAAATCTTTTAAAAAAAAGATTTTATAAATGGGTTATTAAAGTACAATTAAGTACTTAATTGGTAATGAGTATTTTCATTTATTTACTTTTCAGGGTAAAAAACAAAATTTTGTCAAATCCTTTGCCAAGAAACAGCCCATGCTCCCTCAGTACATTTGGAGGCTGAGGTACATCCCACCATGCGCATAACCACTGAAACCCCCCCTGTCAGCTTGTGATCCAAGCATGAGCAGCCAGGTGGGTAAGCGAGAGTATGTGCAGGGGAAGGAATTAGCGTCAACATGTTTCATGTACATGCTCTCAGTTGTATCCTCACTTGCAAGGCAGGAAACAGCACAGCCCCAGTGCAGACTGCCAGATTTACAGAAACCTTCACAAGAAAGCCAAGGAGGGGTCAGCTTTGAGCACCAGCTTCGGTCACTTGGTCCCTCTTACTCAAGTCAGTCTTTTCTCAGAAATTTAACTGGCACCACACCTCATTTCTGCTGAATTTCTTTAGTTATTTTAGTCTACCACATAATTTAAACCGCAATTATATGCTTTTATATGTTAATATTGTTATAATTGTGTAGTGCGAGGAGCTTTCATGACATTGGAAGGGGAACAGAAAAGCTTAACATCGAATGTGGGCTTACTATTAACTATCCATTTGGCTCTGCCAAATCACATCCTGTCTGAACCTCTGTTTCTCATGTGAAAAATGGGAATAAAAACTTACCTTTGCTGGGTTTTTTAATGATTTTATTAAAAAACACCTTTTGCAAGGTGTTGAACAAATATTGGCTATTATAAGTTGTCACATACTTAATTTTTATCTCCATCAATATAAATGGTATATTCTGAAAGTATGTATTAAAAATTGTGAAGGGTCTGAGATTTACCTTACTTGCAAGCTAACAATTTAGCCTATTACAGTTTCATGGATGTTAATAGTATCCACGATACCCCTGGCCCAGAAACAAAAGACAATTTATTACTGATAGCAATGACAGTAGACAGAATATCAACATTTTGGTATCAATTCTTCAAGCCCAATTCCTACAGTGAAGAAGTCTGGAAGATGTCTAAATACAGTGAGTTGTTTACAGGGTGGGATCCCTGAGCTTAATGAAGCTTAAATTCTTTCTTTTTCTTTTTCTTTCTTTTTCTTTCTTTCTTTCTTTCTTTCTTTCTTTCTTTCTTTCTTTCTTTCTTTCTTTCTTTCTTTCTTTTCTTTCTTTCTTTCTTCTTTCTTTCTTTCTTTCTTTCTTTCTTCTTTCTTCTTTCTTCTTTCTTTCTATTTTTTATTTGAGGGAGAGAACATGAGAGAGAGAGAGAGAACATGAGAAGGGGGAGGGTCAGAGGGTGAGCAGGGATCCCAATGCGGGACTCGATCCTGGGACTCCAGGATCATGGCCTGAGCCGAAGGCAGTCACCCAACCAACTGAACCATCCAGGTACCCCTTAAGTTCTTTTTAAAGACTAGTAAGTGTGTCTGCTATTTGTTCTATAGGGAGCTTTTCTCCAAAGCTATAAGAAACCTACCCTTAATTCTGAAGAAACTTAACTCCATCTCTCAAGGCTGCTGTACAAACACCCTTAAAATTATAGTGGGGGAACAAAAGGCAATCCATGCCTTGGTCACAAGACATAGACAAATATCAGGGACTCATGGAATATTGTCTTCCAACAATATGCTTTATGGTTTATAATCAAAAAACAACTTTAAAATTTAATTACTGAGTTTCAGCTATGATTGAATAATTGGGATTGAGATTATTGTTCTATAGTAAACAGGAAAACTGAAATAATATAGGTGGCAATGGTTTTCATACATTGGATAACAGAACACAGAGGGCTCTGATCCCTGAAAGAAGACAAATGAGAGTAGACCCCTGCAATTGCTCTGGCTCTCTGTTTCCAGGCTTTTCTGGACCTCTGTGGGGGCTGGGACCAGATGGGGCAATTCCAAATAAAGCATGCAGACCTGTTGAATTAACAAGATAGAGTTCAGAGAAGCTGAAATGCCTGGCATTTTTAGGGAAGACTATACAAAATAAGGGAGATCCATGGAGAGAAAGCTCCAAGATCTGCATAAGATTCTTTTTTAGATGGCACCTGCATATTACGCATATGCATGGGATAGAACCCTATGAGGCTAGGCAAAAAAAAAAAGATTGTGGAGCCATAAGTAGTTTCTAGAGTTCACACAGATCTGGGAAACTTTCAAGCTCTAACCACCAGAGAAGAGAGTCCCTGTTAAACACGTGAACTATCAGTAGGGACCCCAGAAAAATCATGCTTTAGTAACAGAGCTAAATTTCCATTAGATTAAAGTTACTCTAGATTCTCTTTTTAAAAAGCTTGAAAACAAGCCTCAAATGGATAAATTGATCACAGTAAGTTACTACCTGTTAGAATAAAATCCAACAGTTTTTGAGGATTGCAATAAAATCTATTACTTGAAAATATAAAAATCACAATCTAATAAAAATTTGTACACATACAAAGAAGCAGAAAATGTGACACATTAACAGGAAAAAATCATGTAGCACATTACCAGTCAATAAAAACATATCCAGAAATGACAGAGATGATGGAATTGACAGAAAAGAAGTTTAAAGCATCTAATAGATCTGTTTTTAAAAATATTCAAGAATTGGGGCACCTGGGTGGCTCAGTCAGTTGAGCGTCTGCCTTCAGTTCAGGTCATGGTCTCAGGGTCCTGGAATCGAACGCTGTATCAGGATCCCTGCTCAATGGGGAGTCTGCTTGTCCCTCTCCCTCTGCCACTCCCTCCATCCTTCTCATGCTTTCTCTCTCAGTCTCACTCTCTCAAATAAATTAAAAAAATAAATAAATAAATAAATAAAATCTTATTTAAAAATTAAAATAATAAAAATGTTCAAGAATTTAAAAGAAAGCATAAGCAAATGAATAGAAAAGTAGAAGATATTTTTTAAAGTTCCAAATGGAGAGATGCTTGAGGGTCTCAGTCAGTTAAGCAACCAATGTTTGGTTTAGGTTCAGGTCATGATCTCAGGGTCTTGAGCCCTGCCTTGGCTCTATGCTGAGTGTGGAGTCTGCTTAAGATTCTCTTTCTCCTCTCCCTCCCCCACTCCCCCCAACGCTCACCCGTGCTCTCTCTCCCTAAAAAAAGATGGAAAATACAATATCTCAAATTAAAAATTCACTTTAAGAGATTAAAAGCAAGTTAGAAATTGTAAAAGAAATGATCAGTGAACTTGAAAATACAGCAGTAGAAATTATCCATGACAAAGTAAAGAGGAAAAAAGGGCTAAAACCTGTAATAGAACCTCTGTGACCTGTTGGAGACAATACATGTAATTAGAAGCCCAAAAGAGAGGGAGAGAAAAAGCATTTGAAGATGCAATAGGTACAAATTTTCCAAATTTAATGAAAATTATAAACTTACAGATCTAAGATTCTCAACAAACCCAAGCAGGATAAATACAGAATTTTGAAAACTACTAATTAAAGAAAAAAATTTAAAAGCTACCAGAGGAGAATAAAAGACGCATTATATACAGAAGAGTAATGATAAGAATTATAGTACATTTCTTGCCTGAAACTATGCAAGACAGAAGACAGTGGAATGACATCTTTAAAATTACCAAAAAAATTTAAATTAAGCTAGAATTCTGTAGCCAGTAACAATATATTTTAATAACTAAAGGTAAAATGCATAATTTGGCAGATTTTAACAAGTTGGGAATATCATCCCCAGTGGTCTCACACTATAAAAAAATATTAAATGAAATATTTCAGGTAGGAGGAAAATGGTACTAACTGGAAATTTATATACAAAAAAGGAGAGTGGTGGAAATAATAAATATGTAGGTAAATGTAAAAAATATTTTTATCTCACTCAAAAAATTTCTTTAAAATATAATTGACTAAAACAAAAAATATTAACAATGAATTGTGGTATTTTCAGGTAACAGTAAATTATGTCAAAAATTAGCACAAAGGATGGAAAGGAAATAAGTAGAAATATAGTTACATTGTAGGTGAAATGGAATAGTATTAGTTAATGGCAGATTGAGATGTTTTAAAGGTTCATTTTTCAAACCATGCAGCAATCAGTAACAACAAAAAGATGTGTAGATGATATACCAACAATGAATGTAAAGTAGAAGAATGAAGATTAGCTAATAAATTTAAAAGAAGGAAGAAGAGGGAGAAAAAAAGAGAACAAATGGAACAAGTGGAAATAAACTAGCAAGATGATATATTTAAAACTGATCATATCAATAACTACATTAAATATAAACCATAAAAACTCTAATTAGTAGTCAGATATCATGAGACTGAATAGAAAAGCAATATCTAATTATGTGTTGCCTATAAGAAACCCACTTTACAAATAAAGACATAGATAACGTAGACGGAAAGTGAAACACTTTCACTTTAGTGAAAACACTTTCACTTTAGTGAAAACACTAATTACAAGAAAGCTGGAATGGCCATATTAACATCAGGAAAATTAACATTGAGAACAAGGAATATTACTAAGGACCAATAGGAACACTTTATCATTATAAAGAGGTCAGTTAATTCAGAAGACATAAGTAGTGTTAACTGTATATATATCTATAAATCTTTCAAATAGATGAAGCAAGAATTGAGAACTGAAAGGAGACAAAAATACTCTCCTCGTAGGTACTGGTAGAGAAACTAGGCATAAAATTAGAATTTAGGAGCATTGAACAACGCTCTCAACACCTTTTCCCAATTGATATTTCTGGAAACTATATCCAGCAGCTGCAAAATACACATCCTTTTGAAGTACACATGGATTTTTCACCAAGATGATCCATATGCTGGACTTTAAAGCAAGTATTAATAAATTTAAAATAATTGAAATCAGATAGTTTTTCCTCTCATCTCTATGGAATTACATTAGAAATAAACAATATAACAATATCTGAAATAACCTCAAATATTTTGAAATGTAAAAGCACTTCTCTATTAGTTACCTATGGGTCAAAGAAGAAAGCAGAAAAAAATTAGAAAATATCTTGATTGGAAGAAAATTACACATTACATACAAAATATTTAGAGGAAAATCTATAATTTTAAATATTCATTTTAGAAAAGAGGACAATTCTGTATCAGTAATCTAAGAAACTAGAAAAAAAGTTAACTGCAAAGTAGAAGGAAGGCCATAATAAATATAATTTTGGTAGATGAATATATAAATACAGTTTAAATACAGTATCAATTAATAAAAAGGACAGAATAGATGAAAAACAATAGAAACAAAAGCTTGCTCTTGTACAATATTGCCAAAATTGGTAATCATGTAAGTAGGCTGATTAAAAAATAGGGAAGCAGGGGCGCCTGGGTGGCACAGCGGTTAAGCGTCTGCCCTCGGCTCAGGGCGTGATCCCGGCGTTATGGGATCAAGCCCCACATCAGGCTCCTCCGCTATGAGCCTGCTTCTTCCTCTCCCACTCCCCCTGCTTGTGTTCCCTCTCTTGCTGGCCGTCTCTATCTCTGTCAAATAAATAAATAAAATCTTTAAAAAAAATAGGGAAGCAAAAATTACTAGAAGCAGAAATGAAAGAGGGATTATCACTACATACCCTACAGACAGAAGGTGTTAAGAAAATACTGTGAAGAGCTTTGTGCCAATAAATTTGAAAACAGCTGAAATGGACAAACTCTTTGAAAGACATAAATTACTGACATTAACATAAGAAGAAATGGAAGGTTATGTTTCTGTATAAGATATAGAAAGTCTCGGGTGAACATCACTCCTACTCTAACAATTGGAAAATCTGGCATAATCTACAAAATAAATGAAAATAAAATATTTGAATAATATATTTTCTTGAGCCTATCAGAGGCCTGAGTTTTAATGGCACTCAACTGCTCTGAATTCTAGAGTGACAAGACCTACCAAGGAGAAATAGAATAACCAAACTCCCTTTTGGCAAGGAATATAATACAAATTGGTAAGAAGAACTCTGCTAAAATTTTAACATATTGGTAAAGACAGTGTGGGCCAGCATATTTGTTTGTAATATCTGGGAGTTTTGAGCCCCTGGCCGAGAGCTTATGCTAAGGATATAATAGGAAAACGTGTTTGTGACCTTGAGGGCTTTATCGTAAAGGTCAGAGCACAGAGTCCAGAATGCCCGGCTTGCCCAGCAGCCGGGAAGCCCAACTCACTCAGGGTGGAATGCTGAGTTTTAGTGTGTTTTAGTTTCTTTTTTTTCAAGATTGTTTGGCTATTCTGAGCCCCTTATAATTTCATATCAATTTTAAGATGAATTTGTCCATTTCTATAAAAAAAAAACAGCAGTTGAAATTTTGATAGGGATTGTGTGGAATCTGTAGATAAATTTGAGGAGTATTGGCATCTTAACAATGTCTTCTAATTCACAAGCATGAATGCCTTTCCACTGATTAAGGTCTTATTTAATTTCCTTCAATGACATTTTGTAGTTTTCAATGTACAAGTCTTGCACTTCTTAGTTAAATTTATTCTTAAGTATTATATTATTTTTGATATCATTGTAAATGGAATTGTAAATGAAATAATCATTTCAGATTATTTACTGCTAGTGTATAAAATTGCAAATTATTTTTTTGTGTGTTAATCTCATATGCTACACATACCAGACAAGTCACTAGGTGTAAAAGTTTTTATGTGGTTTCTTTAGCATATATGTTATCATGTCATCCTCAAATAGAGATAGTTTTACTCCTTCCTTTCTGATCCTGATGCCTTTTATTTATTTATTTTTTTATTGCCTAACTGCCTTGGCTAGAACCTCCAGTACAAGGTTGAAAAAAAGCGGTAAGAACAGACAGACTTGTCTTGTTCCTGTTCTTATGGGGGAAAGCATTCAGTCACCATTACTAAGTATGAAATTAGTTGTGAGTTTTTCAAAGATGTCCTTTCTCAAGTTGAGGGCATTTCCTTCTATTCCTGGTTTATTATGTATTTTCTCTCTCTCTTTTTTTAATTCTTTATTTAAATTCAATGTAGTTAACATATACCGTATTATTAGTTCTTTATTTAAATTCAATGTAGTTAACATATTCCGTAATATTAGTCCAGGGGTAGAATTTAGTGATTCATTGTTGCATATTTTTGTCATGAAAGGGAGCTAGATTTTGTCAAATGCTTCTTCTGTATCTATCAAGATATAATATGGTGTTTGATGTTATCTTAATATGGAGCAGTTGCATTGATTAATTTTTGTATGTTGAACCAACCTTGCATTCCTAGGATAAATCTCACTTGGTCAGCACATATAATCCTTTTTCTATGCGGCTGGGTTCACTTTGCTTATATCTTGTTGAGGATTTTTGCATCTATATTCATAAAGGATATTGGTCTATAGTTTTCTTTTCATGTGATATCTGTCTGTTTTTGGCATCAGAATAATACTAATGATAGAATAAGTTAGGAAGTGTTACCCGGTCACTTCTTTTTGGAAGAGTTTATGAAGAATTGATATTAATTGTTATATAAGCATTTGATAGGATTCACCAGTGATGTCATCTCTTTCTGGGCTTTTCATTATGGGAAGATTTGTGATATCTAACACATACTAACACAATATGTTTACTTTTATAGGCCTATTCAAATTTCTATTTCTTGTTGAGTCATTTTTGGTAACTTTGTCTTTCTATAACTTTATCCATTTCATCAAAGATGTCCAATTTCTTGATATATAATTGTTAATCATATCCCATATTTCTGTAAGATCAGTGGTAACGTTTCTTCTTTCATTTGTGGTTTTAGTAATATTAATTTTCTAAGTGGTTTTCCTCCCATGGTTTATGAGATACTCTTCTACTTGGTTCTCCTATTGCCCTGTATTTATTTTAAGTGTGTTTTGACGCCCTCTCTTTCTCTGTCTGTTTCTTAGGTAACAGTGGCCCTAGGACTCTGACTAGACTGTTTTCTATTCTCATTCTATAAACTTTCCTACTCAGTATCATCTACTGCTATGGCATAAAATGCTACCTGTATGTTGATGACTTTCAATATTTTATTTCTAGAAGGAATCTCTCTTCTGAGTTTTAGACAGTATGTATAGCTGGAATCTTCAGTTTAATGCTCTAATGTCACCCCAACATGTCCCAAACTAAAGATGTCAATCCCTCCTCATACTAAATTTGCTCTGTGTTATCTAGTTCTGTGAGTGAATGGCATGACCATTGATTCAAGTGTCTAAGACACAGACCTAAATTTCACAGAACTTCTTACATCTTCCAATCACCAAGACCTGAAGATAAGATTTTGTCTCTCTCCTTAAGACTTATATTACTGAATATTTATAATACTTAATTCCTTATATCTCTCTCATTGCTCTTATTGTCTTCTCTGCCTGAATTTTCTCCTCTTAACTTCCCCAAAGTCTGTTTGATAAATTCATTCATTTTCAGGTGCAATACCTCATTTTTTTTCAACTTTTCTTTTTCCAATCCCCCAGAAACATTAATTGTTCCCTCTCTTCAGCTCACATATGATCCTGACATCATTTCAGTTCCTTTAACACTTTATTGAATATATTGATTTGAATGTCTTTATCTCTTTCCTATAACATAAAATGCTTAAGGACAGAGGACGTAATTCACCTCTGCATTCTTTTATGGGAATAATAGATGTTTGAAATACATTTTTTGAGTGAATGAATGGACTGTGAATGCAGTATTGCTAGATCTGTCTTATCAGACTAGGGAGCAGTGTAGTGGAATATAAAAGGTGTTGGAAGGAAGGCATTCAAATCTAAGAAACAGAGGGTGCAAAGACTAAGAACCATAAAATCAATTGGAATATTGTAGAAACCACAAGTTTAGAAAATTGATGAAAGTAAGGAAGTTTACTCATGTTCAAAGAGCCAACTCTGATTGCTGACCCCTAATCAGATGAGATGCAAAGAAGATGGGAAGCCTGGAGGAATCCATATTCACTGCCCAGAAAAGGTGATCATATGTCCTGCCCTATTGTAATTGCTGACTAAAGCCAGAGGCCAGAGGACACTACTAAACCCTACAGTCTGAAGAACCATGGCATCATTACTGGCACCAAAGCCAAAGTTTGTTGTTGCCACCTCCTAAAAGCCTAGCAGTCTTTGGCCTGCAGCTACAAACTCAGAATGTGCCTGGCACTCACTTGCTGCCTGCTCTAACCTTGGCTGCCCTCAGAAATGTGGCTTGATAGCGGTCCTGTGCTCAGGTCACTGTTGCTGAAATACATCTCTGCTCAGAATAATGTATCACTTTCCTATAGTGTTTAAAAGGTGGCTTCTATTCTCTGTGGTATACTAAGCTAAGAGCATTCTAAATCAAAATTGTCCTAGGTTCTATGAAGACGTCAGGACAGCCATGTTCCCAACACAAGTTGATTCTAGAATGTCTTGATCACGTATGTTGGTATGGGCAGCTGTTTTCTTCTCAGTCCTTGGGTGCCAGGCTTATCTACTGGGACACCATCATGGTAGATTCTGTCTCAGGCAAATTCTATCTCAATAATTTCATCCCCCCCCTTTTTTAAAGATTTATTTATTTATTTGAGAGAGAGAGAGAGAGCATGCAGGAGGGAGGAGCAGAGGAAGAGGGAGAGAGAAAATCTCAAATAGACTTGGCTGAGCACAGACCCAGACATGGGGCTCAATCTGACAACCCTGAGATCATGACCTGAGATGAAATCAAGAGTCAGATGCCTAAACAACTTAGCCATCCAGGCGCCCCTTCATCTCCTTCTACTTACCGTTAAGCAGGGCTACTTCAGGTGAACCAATATGATTTCATTCTTTTTAATTTAAAAGGCAAGTGTCTTGGGCCCTTTCCTCCTTAGAATGCCTCTATAATCTTTTGTAAAATAATTTATTTTGCCTCTTCCAACTTTCAAACTCCACGTACAAGTGGGTGTGTCAGAATTAAGTCAAAGAGGCCATCCGTACACTAAATGTCCTTTTATCACAAGAGCTGATTTCTGTAAATCTCTAATGAGCTACAAATTATTTTAAAAATAACTTGTGTGGAGTGTGTGTGTGTGTGTGTGTGTGTGTGTGTGTGTGTGTTAGCACTGAAAAGGAGAGAGGAGGTCAGCTCAGGGTTCTTAGTTCTGGCTGCATCACTAACTGCTGTTGACTTTGGATGACTCACATAAAAATCTCCGTGCCTCACTTCCTTCATGCAAAAAAATGGAGGGGTGGAGCTACATAGTTGTTCTGGTTACTTCCAGCTCTACATAATTCTATAATTCTTTTTGATGACCTAAACATAATTTGTAGGCAAACACACCCTTGCGTGTTGTTCCGGAAGCTTCATTTCTGACCATTAGGTTCATTCTTGGTCATCAGCTTGATCTAGCCAACTCCTGATTCCCCATTCACAGATGCTTGTGGATTACCCATGGGTGGTCTGGCTCTTCATAAGCAATAGATTGGACTGGGGGCTACCCCAGGGCCCACCATGGGCCACCTTCGTCCAAGTACAGAGCCAGAACCATGCCAGTCTCAGCAGGTTGGCGGAGCTCAAGGCGAGGTACCTGCAGCTCTGTTTCAGGACGTTCATGTCCAACTGCTTAAAAGTGTGTTCACAGGCACAAATTCCTATGGCAGCCTAACAAAAAGGAATCGAAAGAAGACGGAATGCTTCACCACACTCCCCTAGGCCCTGGACAGGAGCTGCTTTCTGAGACTGTCATAAGACCGAATGCAAGGGTGTAGCCCTTTCATTAAATTGCCCTGCGCTGTTTGTGTTTTCCTGATGTATGGTGCTCATGTCGAATCAGAACTGAATCCAAGCCCTTACCCTCAGACACAACGTGAGTGTTTTGGGAGGTTCCAAACATCTTTGGTTTGTTTTTAAATTTTAATAAGTTCAGTACTTCCTGGGTTTGGCCAGGCCAGACACACCACAGGACGTTTCCAGCCTGAAACCAGAAAGCGTGCAGGCACTCACAGAGGAGACTGATGCAGCGAGCTTTCCATCCCACTTGCCAGACCTAAAAGCATCTCGTGTGGTTAGCTGACTCGTGGTTGTACCTACCCAGAGCACATAACATATGAAAAGAGATTTTATGTATTAGCCATGTCCTAGCGCACTCTGCGCGCATTTGCCCTCATATATCCACTACTTCTCATCATATTTCTAGGAAGGAAGGAAGACTGGCCTTCTCATTAAGTACAGGAATGTGAACATTTCTTGACAGCAAGGACAATGTTTCCATGTTCAATTTACTATTAAAAGAACTCCAATCGTAATTGCTGCTGATGAGGAGGAAATTGAGGCACTGACATTTTGAATAATCCAGTTCAGGGCCGTGAGTCACCCATCCACAGTGTTCAGTTCAGCAACTATGTAATTGAATGCTACGGCCTGAGTACCAGGATAATTATAGACACTGTGGAGGATTAGAAACTTGTAAGATGTTAGGGCTTTGAGAACCAAGTGGTCATCCAGGAAACCACGACACAGTATCTGGCCTCAAAGAGGTTACACTCCAGCGTGGAGACAATATTAGCTCTCATGAATCCCATGGCAAAATAAAAGGTGTAGGGCAGGTGCCTCCTACAGCCACGGAGCTACCTGTTTATTTCCCTTCACAGCTAAGCTCATTTCCAGAGAAGTTTGTACTGACAGTCCCTACTTTCTTATTCTCAGCTTCTAGGAGGAGCACTCAAACCTTCTCACTGGGAGGTCCAAATGGGCACTTTCTGTGGGCATCTGACTTGCTGTGTCTGCAGAATTTGACACTCTTGACAGCTTCTTCCTTCTGGAAACTCTCCACATGTCCAATATTAAGTATATTGTCTCTCCTTTCTTCCCACTGCCCCACAATCCCCTAAACCATTCTTCTTCCTGAATGTCCTGTCTTGGTAAAGAACATCACCATCGACCCAATTAGTCAAGCCAGCAATGGCAGTAGGTGCGAGATTGGGGGGTGAGAAGATCACTCACTAGTTATTCCTTTTATTCACTCTCCTGACTAATCAGCCATAAAATCTTATAGAATTTTCTTTATTAATATCATATGGATCCCTTCTTTGGATTCTCAAAATTATTGGCCTTATCCTATATCACTTACATTATTGAAGAATCTATTATTAAACTGGCTTCTGGCTTTTAGACTCATTTTCTATCAATCCGTCTTTCAGGCTGTGATCAAATGTACCCCCCCCCAAAAAAAAAAAATTGTAAGCAAGCTACTTCCTCATTTACATTTGACTCCACATTCCTGTAGGAAAAACTCAAAGTCCATGGTTATGACATGCAAGAGCATTCATGATTGGGCCCAGCTGGGTCTTCACCTTCACCCACCCCCTCATCATTCTCAACAACCTTGGTCCTGGGACAGTGCAGATGCTCTTCACACCTCTGTGCCTTTGTTCATCCTCGTCAAAACTCACTTACCTTTCTATTCTCAAGAACCTCCTCTTTTTACCCTAATCCACTTTGTCCAAACCTCTATCATAGCACCTACCAAGCTGTACCACTTTTTACAAAGGCAAAGTTTAAAAAAAAAAAAAAAGCAAAACAAAATAAAAACCAACCAGGCATGTTTGGAAAACTAAAACTACTTTCATTTAGTTGAGCTCAGGGCCTTGGTGACCCTCAAAGGTCTGGAACATGAAATGAAATTCAGAGATTTTAATCAGGGAGGTTTACTTGATCAGATTTGCATTTTAGAACCTTATTTCACTCGTGTGTAAGATGCATTGGAAAAATTCCATAATTATTAAAGCCTGAAAGAGGGAGGGCAGTGTGGGTTAAAAAAAAAAAAAAAAAAAAAGGATGTGGAATGATTCCAGAGGTATTTATACAGTAAAATTGGCAAGTCTGACGGATCAATTAAGTGAATTGAAGAATTGATCCATTGATTTCAATAATTATTGAGGACCAACCATTGCTGCAGTTTCTAGCAGTACAAAGAAATTACAAGACAATGTTCCCACTCTTATAGAAATTTATTATAGTGAAATACAAAGTAGATCAGAAGTAGGTTCAAATATAGATAAGAGTTTAGTAAACAATAAAGATTGAATTCTTTAATAAGTAGTTTGGGGACAAGTGGCTGTTTGGGGAAAACAGATATAAAATTGTATTTTCCCGCCAAATTCAGTTCCAAATAAATTGAATGCAAAATCTGAAATAATAAAAACAACAAAATAACCATAGTTCAATATGTATATAAATGTTTGGCATTTAAACTTTCCTAAGCACAGCACCAAAGACATAAACCACATAATGAAGAGAGTGCATTTGGCTATATAAAATTAAAATCTCTTTATCACAAAAACATAGCAATAGAGAAATAATTGCAACATAAAGGTATACAAAGATTTAGCATGATATAGAAACTTCTAGAAAGGTATACAAAGATTCAGTATGATATAGAAACCTCACCCCTAAGCCCATCCATGCGCTGCTTTCGATCTGGCTTGTTCCAAGGCTGTCAGGGGATAAGCCTGAGGATCTGTCTGATAAAACACGTATGTAAAAGGGAACTATGGTGCTCACTTCGGCAGTGCATATATTAAATTGAAACGATAAAGAGAAGATTAGCGTGACCTCTGTGTAAGGATGACAAACAAATTCATGAAGCGGTCATATTTGTAGATATGGAAGAAGTTCCTGTCACCATGGAGAGGCCTTTGTCCCCACTCAGTTTTGAGACCTGACTTGAGATGCAACACGCCAGCCAGCCTTCCCACTGCCTGGCCAGGGTTTGGAATACGTTCTCTCAGGTTGTTGTGTCAAGTCACTAGGATGTGGATAAAAACCAAAGGCAAGTAAAAAAAAAAAAAAAAAAAAAAAAAAAAAAAAGGAAAGAGAGAGAGAAAGAGAGAACCATGAATCTGTAATTACTATTATGAGAGTGTTAATTGAGTACCCAAATAATGGTAACAGCTTTGTACCAAAGAACTCTAGAAATTCAGAGGCAGGGATTGGGGTACCCAATAATACTTCTCAAAGAAAGAAAAACAGTTACTCAAGCCTAATAAAACAGTTCTACTCTGAAGTTTTCCACTGACAGACTTTTGTCTCCTGAAACTTAGTTCCAGAAACCAAATAATTTCTATCCATCCAGTAAACAATTAATGAGAACCTATTACGTTCTAAAGCACTGTATTAGATACTGTCTTTTCCGCAGTAAGTACAATTATCTTCCTGAAAGATGAGGAAGACAATGTCTTTGCCCTCAAGCAATTCATGGACAAACACTTAAAGAGGGGAATAATACCTGTAATGCAATCTGTATTTTACTAATACTGAATGCATTTAAATTATTTCACAATGCCAGCCTGGCTGGGTTAAGTAACTTATGGGGGACATTGGAGAGAGAACATTTTCATTTAATAGCTGTAGCACAAGCTCTCCTTTTTGGTTAGATGGAGCCCCGGTTTGTGGGGCTGTCAGCACAACACCTTCTAAAATGTCACATTCCCTTTCCATGATGTTTAAGAGGCAAGCAATGTGGATTTAAGAGAGGAAGAAAAGTGAGCTTATTAGTTTGAATGAGGTCATCAGAGTCCCTCTGACGGATCCTTATAGGAGCAGAACAGGGCCGGCTACTGACCCATCCCAGCTGAAATGATCTCAACCGAGGCAGACGTTTTGGTGAACGAATATGCAAGAATGTCATTGTGTTTTCCTCAAGTCTGCTTTTGCATGATAAACCCGAGAAATTCTGAATTTTGACTTGAGAGCATTGAACATTTACTACTGCAAGAAAGCAATAAACATCTCCCTGCGGGCATCTCTTTGCCCCCCAAACCTCACATCCCTAAGCCCATCCATGCCCTGCCAATGTCTGCTCTTGGGTTTCCCTCTGCCAGATCGGACAGCTCCCCCATCTCTGATTTTCCAATGTCCTCCAAGTCTTTGTGTTTGGGGATGCTTCCTGATTCTTTTGAAAAGGTTCCTGTGGGGCTGGATGAAAGTAATCCCCTGGCTTTAGGCCCCCCGCTGCCTTGCAGCTCCTTCACCCCCAGGCTGGCCTCACGCTCACCCCGCCCCATTCCCTGGCCACCGCAGAATCTCCAAGATGATGGTCTACAAACACATATTTTGAAATTTTTGTCTTTTTCCCCCTCATTCAAACGTTCCCTCAGCATTTACCTCTTTCCAAGACTAACTCTCAGAGTTCTGGGTAAAGTGAAGCAAAACAAAATTAAACAAAAACCAGCCATTCAGAGACTTACTACAGACGGACCAAACTAGGAAGGGGTCCGGACTCCGAGTCCTTTCTTAATTGGCTTCATGAGTAAAAGCTCTGCAGAGACCTGTAAACAGCAGCTCGGAACAGGAACACATACCGTGCTTCCTTCTCCATTATCACCCCGCCCCCTTCCAAATCTGAGGTAAGCTGAGGACACAGATTCTCGGATGCTTGTGGCTTCTTTCTGACCCTTGGTGATTATTCAACAGCACATTTGGGTTAGGGTTTTTTTCCCCTGCATTGTGGTTTCTGTGATTAAGTGATGTGCTACATAATGTTCTTGCAACTCCAGCTGCCTAACATATTTTTACTATTTCTGCATATTCATTTTTTATTTTTCTACAAAAAAAATAGAAAGAGGTATTTGAAAATTAGATAGAGATTCATTCTTCTCTCCTTTTTAAAGATTTGACAAAATCTTTAGAAGTGCACAATGGGATATTGTTCTCAAAGATCACTACTTTTGTAAGTAAACACAGGGAAGCTCTTTCTTCAGCAAAGTCACCCTCTGCCCACTCTACCAGGGAATTAGGCAGAGTTTCTAAAGTTTGCACGTGTTTGCTGACTGGCAAAAGGGGGAGAAAGGAGAGGGAGGAAGGGGAGGAGGAAATGGAGAATGAGGAAAAGAAGAAGGGAGGAAAAGAAACAAGAGGGAGAAGATAAGAAAGCAGTTGTATATTCAGTGAGCCCGAGTTAGTCTAAGAACTTCCTTCACTTGTTGGCCCCTGGATTACAAAGGCAGGCAATTTCCCATCTTGCTCTGGGCCCCATTGCTTCCCATTATATCTACTTCTTTTGTATTGGGGATTAAAAAAAAAAACCAACAGTGATGTTGAATCTTATTGAGCTTTGCAAAACAATAAAAGACGCAGCTAGAACATGTTTTTTCCCACAACAGTTAATTTGTATGGTTCCCAGCACAATTTAAAAGTGGTTTATTTTCAAAAGGGTAAATGTTCAAATGAGCACATCCTATTCAAAATAGTGTTCAAAATATACAGAATTGATTATAAGAAAAAGACCTCCTCAAGGTGGTATATTTTGGTTGAATGGGGAAACAAAATCGAGCACGGCCTCACTCTGTTGGCTTTGTTTTTCCGAGGTTATTGAAGAAAAGAGAGGTTTGCCAAAACTAAACAAAACACAGAACCATTTCTTTGAACCTGAGAACTCTCCAGTGCCCAAACATGATTAAAAACCATCTTGGTTTAAGCCCTTTTGATCGGCCTGCCTGTCGTAAAACCTGTTCCGAGTCCCTGGCAATCACGGTCTTATCTGTGTGGTCCTTTCCTTTCGAGAACTTTCAGCATGATGTGGTCCTGCTGGAGTTCAACTATTTGCTTATGGAAGATGTGGTAGAGAGAGCTCAGTGCCCATGGAGAATGATGTCCCTGATGCACCCACACCCCCAGCAAATCCCAGCAAATGTGCCTTCTCATCTCTCCACAAAAGAGACTTTCTGAGAAGAGAAAGGGAAAGAACTGAAAGGAAGTTAAGAGAGTAACTTCAGGACTTCACGGAGAAATATGCAGACAAATGCTTGGCGTTTTTGGAGTTTTCTTTATTCAAGACTCTAACTGAATGTCATTGACTGAAGGTGAAAGCCATGTCTCGAGCACACTGTAGATCTGTTACTTTCCCATTCTATTTATATGTCTATGAAGTAGATCATTGTAATGAATACAAATGGGCAATAAGTACAAAGTTATTGCATAATTTTTCAAAATTTTATGATTGCTTTTCCTATTTCCTCTTAGAATAATGGCCCCTCTGTGTAGCCTGTAGACCATTCACTATATCTTCAGTATATTTTACCATTTCAGCAAGCTTTTAATTTATTAGAGACATACCAGAAGTGGTATGTAAACAATCCACAGAATGAAACTGATTTGTAAGACATGGACAACCAGGATTAAGTTACTTCTGAGATGACTTGGTGAATGCAAATGCATATGTATTTTTCCCCTCTTTTCCCCTCCCTGCCTGCTTCTTGATTTGGCAAAGATTGGGACTTGGGGACTGGAGGGAAAACCAAATTAAAGCCACCCACCAGCCTATAGCAAACAGAACAGAAAATGTCAGTCTTATGATGGGATGTGTAACAAGATGGAAAGTTTCTCTATGGGTTTGCGCTTCTAAACCAGACTTCGGCAAGGGTTCAAAGCTGCCAGCTTTGAGTAAACAAGCACAGCTTTACAAGATGAAGTAGGCTAATGGCTGCTCCAGCATCTGTGGGATTGCCTTGGATGGAAAATGCCTGACCCTTTACTTGGTTCTGCTCCTATTCCTTTTACTTTATTCCCCTTCTCTCTGAGAGCTCGAACTCGTCTCTAGATATGATCCCAATGGGAAAAGTTGTCCGAGGTGACAATTCCGGGACCTCCCGAGCCTGTGTCAATGGCCACTCTTTGCTGTCATCATGTCCAGGATTGTGGTCTTTGCCTCTCGGGCTCTTACCTCCAGTTGATGTTTCCAGTTGACTTTGAGGTCACAGCTGAAGTGATTTTGACCAGATATACGTTCACTGCTCTGGACCTGAGCACAGCAGATGGGGGGGTCATGTACTTTGGAAGCACCTTAGAGGAAGTGATCCACTCTGCCTGATGGCGCAGGGAAAGGCTTTTTATGGAGGAACAACAGGGCACTGGTTTTTGCAGAACTAGTTGAGGCTGCAGAAAACAGAAGCTGGAAGAGTGTATTGAGGGACAAGCATATGCTTGTTATAAATCATTGTATAGACAGCGCCTGAAAGGGTGTGTGTGCTTGGATGGAGATACCTTATTTTCTGTGAATTTATAGTCTTATCATTTTAATGAATATCTGAATAATGTGAGTAATGAATATTCACATAAAAGGGGAATAAAGCATGGAAAGCTCGAATTCATTGCAGGAAATGTGTGATATGTATTTCTCTTGGCAAGAAGAGAACAGTTTAAATCTATATTGAAAAGAATTAAAAATTTTAAGGTAAAAAGCTTTTCTAATACAGATTTAAAACTAGTAAGCTTACACGGAAGACGAGGCACGCCGGCCATCATGGGGCCCATGAAGTAAAGCAGGACACTTCGAGCCATTTTTCTCAGACACACCCTGAAAATATTTGCAAAAACCATGTGCTCTTTGACATACCTTCAAGTTGATATCCAAAAGATTTCAAAATAACTTTAAATAGTTACAAAAGACATAACTTATGGGGCGTCTAGGTAGTTGGTGAAGTGCGGGCTCTTGGTTTGGGTTTAGGTCCTGATCTCAGTGTCCTGTGGTCGAGCCCCCTGTGGGGCTCCATGCTCAGTGCAGAGTCTGCTAAAGTTTCTCTCTCCCTCTGCCCCTCTCCTTTGCTCATGCATGTGCACGCACTCTCTCTCTCTCTAAAATAAATAAATAAATCTTTAAAAAGTGTAATTTATGATAGTTTATAACACTGATGTTTTAGATGCCTTTTAAGTTCATCAGAGTGTAGTAGGTTGATAAATACTCATGTTAAAGTTTTTCTTTTTTTAATGCATAAGCTGATTTTCAATAGAATTTTTTCTCCTTGAACTCCTATTTCTGTTCCCCTTTACTCACAATATTTGTCTTCTAATGCAATGTTTTTAGACTTGAAACTATTTTATTGCTCATGTCATCGTATTTCTCACAACTAAAAAAGTATATAAATCTATTTTTAAAAAATTACTTCAACATAAGATTCTAAGTTCAAAATATTTATTTTGGGATTAGCCTATACTATTATTACAAAATTTATAAAACTTTATTAATTTCAGAAAAATAACTAAATATTAAAATAAAATTTCTTTGGAAAGTTATTTCTTTTTTTAAAGATTTTATTTATTAATTTAAGAGAGTGAGAGTGAGCGAGCATGGGTGGGGGGAGGGGTGGAGAGAGAGGGAGATGGAGAATCTCAAGCAGACTCCGTGCTCAGCACTGAGCCAATATGGGGCTCACTGGCATGACCCTGAAATCATGACCTGAGCCACCTGAATTCAGGAGTCGGGCACTTAATCGACTGAGCCACCCAGGAACCCCGGAAAGTTATTTCTATTTAAGATGGTTGGGGCTTTTGTTTTTTCAGTGGGTTCATGTGTCCAGCTATTGTTTATTGTAAAAATGAGCAGTGTTCACCATTTTTTTTAATTGTGATAACTGTAAGTGCTGAGAAAACTTGTTCTCATAAAAAAGCAAATGAAGGGCTTTTGTTATAGCAACACCACTCCTTTTGAACTTCTGAGTTTGATGCCAAATATCACATGGTGATATATCGTAGAAATACTTTTTAATATCAGCTAATAATGGGATTAGTTCTTCAATTTTGTGGAAAGCAAAGAATCTTGACAGTCATTAACTCTAGGTGCTGAAGCTCTACCAGGGGGAACTTTGTCTAAGGAAAGAAGGTTCCTGAAGCTAGAATCCTGAGAAACACCTATTTTAGGAGGTAGATGATGAAAAATGTGCAGTAAAACAAATCAAGAACTAGGAGCCAGGAAGTACAGTGTCATTGTAGTCAAAGGAGAAGAAACAGCCTCAAGCGGGAAATGTGCTCGGCAGGGTCAAAATAATTCAGGGAAGGCAAGCTGGAGGAGGATTGATGCCATTATTCCTCGAGGTTCCAAAAAGAATAAAGAAGCTAATTTTTTCCTGTACATAAAACTGTGAATTTTGGCATTTTAATCATGTTATGGAGACTCTGGGTAATTGGAGCTCTACTTTTCTTTATTCAAAATCATTTTTTTATGTGTGAGTCTCATTTAGGTTTTTAATTCTGATCTAATTGTCTATTTGTCTATACCTGGGCTGATTGCAGGTTATCACAATTTTATTTTACACAAAGTGTTGATTTTAAATAAGGCAAATCCTTTTAGTTTGTTCTTTATGGAAAGTGTCAAAATTATATTTTCACAATCACTAGTTGTCCCATTCGTGAAACTATTACATCTGTCCATTTCTTCACTTCTTTTCATTGTCTTCAGAAATGTTTCATGATTTTCCCTATAAAATTTTCCTATGTCTCTTGTTACTTATTTTTAGATACCTTAAGTTTTTGTTGCACTTGTGAATAGATTTCATGTTTCCATTGCATTTTGAATAATGATTTTTTATGTTGATCTTTTAATGAGTAGCAGTGTGGAATTGTCTTAGTTCTTAAAATTTATTGGCAGATTCTTTTGTATATTCCACATAGACAATCATATTAACTACAAACAAAGACACTTTGACTTTCATTTCTAATTTTTATTTATCTTATGCCTCTTCTTGTCTTCCTGCATTAGATAGAAACTGTAGTAGAATGTTGCATGCATGTAGCAATGCTGAGCATCCTACCTTGTTCCTAACTTTGCAGGAAATACGTCTAAAATTACACCCTTATATATGATTTTTATTGCAGGTCTTTAATGGATACTTTCATCAGATGAAGGAAATATTTGCATTTATTGAGAGAATCAAATTTCTCTCTTTTAATTTATAATTATGATTTATTACATTATTAGATTTGTTGATGTTGAACCAACCTTAGATTTCTAAGACTAATTCCATTTGAATATGATGTGATGTTTTTATATTCACTGATGAATTTTACTTACTGATATTTTATTTGGGATTTTTATAGGTATATTTTAAGTAAAACAGGCTTATAATTTGTTTTCCTTGTACTTTCCCTTTCTAGTTTTGGTGCCAAAATTATATTAATCAAATCAAATGCTACATGTTTCTCCTCTTTCTGTACTTGGAACCATTTGCATAAGATAGAAATTATTTATCTCATGATCGCTTCAGGAAATTCGCCAGTAAAACTTTCTAAGCCTATTATCTTTTGTGAGAGGAGACTTTTGATCATCAATTCAGCTTATTTAATGATTGATTTAATTTAGTGGTATTTGTATAAACTGGTCTGAAAATTTATTGACAGAGCTGTTGATAACATATTCTTATTTTTAAAATCTCAACTTATATTTAGTTATTATTCCTTTGTGGTCCTAGTGTTGATTCATGATTTTTCTTCTTTATTTATCAGTCTTACTAAGTTTTGCTTCATATAGTAGTTTGCAAAAACTACTTGTTGATTTTTTTGAATCTTATCTGCTGTGTCCTCATTTTCTAATTCATCTGATGTCTGCCTTTATTATTTCCTTCTATCTAGTTCTTTTAGGTGTGTTGTGTTTCTTTCTTATTTCCTTTTTTTAAAAGATTTATTGATTTATTTATTTATTTATTTATTATTGCACGAGCAGGGGGAGGGACAGAGGCAGAGCGAGAGAGAGAATCTACAAGCAGACTCCCTGCTGAGCACAGAGCCTGGACAGACAGACATAGGCTTCTATCCCAGAACCCTGAGATCATGACCTGAGTCGAAACCAAGACGCTCAACCAACTGAGCCACCCAGGTGCCCCTTTTTTTTCTTATTTCTTAATTTGAACACTTACTCATTTATTTTCAGTCTCTATCTTTTAAAAAGTGCCTTCAGTTTCCCTTGTGTCAATGTCTCCTCTCTCTGTAGCCTTTACAATTTTGTCTTTGTTCTCTGTATTCTTTAGTTTCACAAAAGTGTATGTTTCTCCGAGTTTGTTTTAAATGTTTCCTCTCAGTACTTGGAAGCTCTTTCAGTTTAAAGACTCCTGTGTTTCTTCACTGTGGACTAAATCTCTGTCATTATTGCTTTACTCCCACCCTCCACCTTCTCACCGATTTTATTAGTGTTAGATTATGGAATTGTGATTGGCAGAATCTTTTTCAATGAGAAATTTTGCTTTTGTTCTTCAGTCATCTTTTTTTTCTTGTTTTTCTCTTTGTTAAATTTCCTCTCTCCTCACACCTTAGCACTTTTCCCATTTTGTATGTACGTGTGCCCTTTCCTTTGGGCTCCATGTTTAGAACCAAGTCCTCTAGTGTTGATTGGGGTTCCCTGTCCTGCAATGATGTTAGACTATTCTAGATACAGTCATCAGGCTGGTTAGCAGTTTGGCTTAGTTCCCGGTCGCAAAACTGTCTTAGTATTTCTGTCTCCTAGACCTACAACATTTTCCAAAGCCACAGCCCAAGTAACAGATTGTCAGTTGTTTTTAAAACAAGCTGAGGGTTTCCGAGGAGAGGGCGTGAGGGGATGGGGTAAGAGGGTGATGGGTATTAAGGAGGGCATGTATTGTGATGAGCACTGGGTGTTATATGCAATTAATGAGTCATCGAACACTAATGATGTACTATACAGTGGCTAACTGAACATTATAAAAACAAATAAATCAATTTAAAAAACCATATCTTGACATATAGTGGAGCCTCTCTCCAGGCATTGATTTCAAGCGTTAACTCCGGATCTGGCCCTCCATCTTGCACAGAAGACTTTTAGTATGGGTTTTCCTTGAGAAGCTAAGACTTGTTACCATGCCTACTGTTTGGGCATGGAGACCAGCAAGGTCGTGACTTCCATCACCTTTATTGTTTTGCCTTTGCATTCTGTTTTTAGTTTACTAAAAAGTCAATTTTACTTTTGAGCAGGCTGTGTCCTTTTAGTTGTCTCTTTTAAGACATTTTATTTATTATTGCTCTATGGATAAGAGGAGCAAAAAAATTGATTGGTAGACTTGGGATCAAGTAATAATGAAAATAAAGTGAGATTTGAAGAAATTATGTACCATANTTATGTACCATAAATGAGTGAAACCATATGATAATTGTCTTTCTCTGCTTGACTTATTTCACTTAGCATTATCTCCTCCAGTCCTGTCCATGTTGCTGCCAATGCTGGGTAATCGTTCTTTCTGATGGCTGAGTAATATTAGTTGCCCAAAGAGCCGAGGGTCCATTTCTGGGTTCTCTATTCTGTTCCATTGGTCCATGTGTCTGTTTTTGTGCCAGTACCATGCTGTCTTTGTGATCACAGCTTTGTAGTACAGCTCGAAATCCGGCATTGTGATGCCCCCAGCTTTGTTTTTCCTTTTCAACAATTCCTTGGCAATTCAGGGCCTTTTCTGGTTCCACACAAATTTAAGGGCTGTTTGTTCCAGTTCTGTGAAAAATGTCATTGGTATTTTGATCAGGATAGCATTGAAAGTGTAGATTGCTCTGGGTAGCATAGACATTTTAACTATGCTTATTCTTCCGATCCATGAACATGGAATATTTTTCCATCTTTTTGTGTCTTCTTCAATGTCTTTCAAGAGTGATTTGTAGTTTCTAGAATATAGATCCTTTATGTCTCTGGTTAATTCCAAGATAATGTATGATTTTTGGTGCTATTGTAAATGGAATGGATTCCCTAATTTCTCTTTCTTCAGTCTCATTGTTCGTGTATAGAAATGTGAATGATTTCTGAGCATTGATTTTGTATCCCGCCACATTACTGAATTGCTCTATAAGTTCTAGTAATTTGGGGGTGGAGTGTTTTGGGATTTCCATATCGGGTATCATGTCATCTGCGAAGAGAGACAGTTTGACACTCATTTATGGAACATAAGAAATAGCATGAAGATCAGTAGGAGAAGGAAGGGAAGAATAAAGGAGGGGGGTAAACAGAAGGGGGAATGAACCATGAGAGACTATGGACTCTGGGAAACAAACTGAGGGCTTCAGAGGGGAGGGGGGTGGGGGACTGGGATAGGCCAGTGACGGGTATTAAGGAGGGCACGTATTACATGGTGCACTGGGTGTTATACGCAAATAATGAATCATGGAACCCTACATCAAAAACTAAGGATGTACTGTATGGTGCCTAACATAACATAATAAAAAATTATTATTAAAAAAAAAGAAGAGATCATGTAAATTGGGCATGGTGATGTTTAAGTGCTTCATCACGTTAGGACTATTACAGTGATCTGAAGAAGCTCCCTTGATATCAAATTTTTTGAGAAAGGGTATTTTGATTTGGCTTAAGAAACAAAGCAATTAAGCATCAAGATTTTTTTAAATGACTGATTAATATGCAAGACCATTGTCATCACCTCAGAGCTGGAGCTCACCAGTGGCCTTGTTCCATGTCATCGTGATCCCTACCTGCTATGGAAGACATGGTGTGGATCAGGGTAGGGTTATGCATAATCTGTGGATAAACCACTCACAGCAAGTGTCCTTATAAGCATCTTTATGAAATGAAATTTAAAAATACACAAATATATTCAAAGCCCACTTGACTAACATAATAATAATAAAAAAAAAAAAGCCGACTTGATTATCCAAGAGTGTCTGGCACTCAGTTGTAAGCAGTCTAGACAGTAAAGAACATTAATGTAGTTAGTTGATATTTTAGGAGAATTTGAGGTCCTGATAGAGGGTTCCCAGGAAATCAGAAAAAGTAATATTCATTCATTCAACAAGCATTCCTTAAGTACAAACTGTATTATAAGAAATAAAACCTATGTTCAAGAAGCCTACAGCCTTTGAGGAGTACAAATTATTTAATTGCTGAATCACTAGCTGAGAAACGCAACAAGCAGAGAAGCTTTGATCTTGTTTGTTCCTCTGAAGCAAAGTAATCTTTAAAATGACTTAAAGTGGAACATTTTTTCTTTTCGCCTTGCTTCCAGGAAATTCTGAGCTAAATTTATGCTTAATTGTATTACTAGCTAAGATTTGAAAATAATTATCTCAACCTTCCATCTATTGAATTTTGATTTTTTTCAAAGGTTATCTCCATTATGGAAATCTTTTAAATTATTTCTGGAATTAAGATATTGATGAGTGGATTGAAAAAATGAATTAATAACATTTGATCTGGGAGGGGAAAACTGACAGAAGCTGTTCATACTGAGTTCAGCCAAAATCCCAATACACCCCCACCTCAGAAGCGGGAAACTGCCAAATGTATTTTACTTGTATTTGCGTGTTATATAACGCACATGAATAACTACTATATTCTTACAGTCTCACTTCCTTCCTGGGAACTCTTCAAATGGAATTTTATGTCTGGTTAGGAGTAATACAATTTAAGAAGGATGTGGATATACTGGAGAGGTTACAATGGAAACTACTTGATGGGAATTCTAGAAACCATCGTCTGTAAAGGAAAACGGAAAGAAAAAATGAGACTTATTCAGCAAGTGAAGAAATAGTGCTAAGTTAAGAAGAAGATGAAATGAAGTAAACTAGAGGGAAATCATTATTAACTATGGCAAGGGTAGATTTTTTTGAAAGATCCATTAATTAGTTAAGTGTGGGAAATAGGGAGGTTAAGATAATTTTTCTAAATGGAGGTTTCTCATAAACCACCCTTCCCCTCAATCCTGCTTTGCTCTTCAGTCTTCTGGACAAAGAAAGTTTGCTTAACTGTCTTTAGATATAACACAAGGACAATGAGAAAGGACCAACCCACATGTCCGTAAAGGAACTGTGTCTTTGACCCTGGAATTGCTGCCAGCAATTTTGTGGGTAATTTAGAGAGTAAAAATATTCTGTTCTTTCAAGAATTCTGCAACAGATGACCGCCAGAATCCAGCAAGGTGTGGATGGGACAGTAGAAAAGGCAAAAGACCTCCACAGAAAATTCCAGTCCCTGCTCTTTCACTAGCTGGTGGCTAGTCACTTAACCTCCTTAAACTTTGTTTCTTCATCTCCTCTCTGACATTAGGGGAGATGGGGAATGGGGACTCTCTCAGGCCTTAGGGAGTTCTGATCAGCTATGACTCCATGGGATTCTGAGACAATTCCTGGGGTCAAGCAAATGTGAAGAATAAGGAATAGGGTTTTTCTTCAGGAGCTTTCATCAGCAAATTGTTGCATAAGCATGCCATCCTAAACAAATAGCTTAATGGGGCTCACATCACAGTGCCCCGCTGCCCTCGTTACTGAACTTTGCCGTGACCATGCAGGATGCCACCATCATTGGTGGACTTTGACCTATGCCCTTTCCAAGCAGAAAGGGAGAGAGATTATCGAGGATCTGGTTGCCTGTCTCTGACCCCAATCCCACCCTGCGTGGCTGCCACCAACGCCTCGGCCTCGCCTCCTCCAACACTGAGACCTTTATTTATGCTCCAATAAAAAATGCCTTTTGTAGGCTCAGATAGCTAGTCTGATTGCATTCAAGCTCTCAAAGTTAACTAAACCCAATCGCTCAAAGCCTGAAGACTTTGAATTCTTTTTTCTTTTTTAGCGTTGGCACATTGAGGTCCTGCCCAGTGTGGAAACTACTTCCACATCCTTGTCCCCTGTTCACACTTTCCCCATCAATCTGGTGACATGAAACCGCTTGACTCATAAACAGGAGTTAGAGAAACAGAGGTTAAACCACGGGCACCAAAAGTGGTTGTGAGTCTGTGAGTGTGGAAAAAGTGGGAAAATCCACAAGCATGTGGCTTTTACCATCTGCCTCAAGTGCTGAACTGCAGAACCGTGTTCAGCAAGAGCCTGCTATTGAAAATAATACAAAAACTTTGCCCCCTTTTCCTTGGTAGAGACCGGTGCGTTTTGCCACAAAATTACCTTCGCTTCTGAATCTCCAATATCTGTCCCTTTTCTTTTCCTTTAATTGGCAATGGGGAGACTTCTAAGCCTCTGCTCATGTTCTGTATGGCGGAGTTCCTTCTCCCACCTCTCATATATTATTTAGTGAGCCAGTACAGTAATGCTTATACAGTATATACTATGTAGCAGAAACTGTTCTAAGCACGTTACGTATATTAACACATTTAGTGCTTAAATCAACCTCACGATACAGGTGCTGTTATTATCCGTATTTAACACGCAAGGAAATCGAGCACAGAAAGTTTAAATGACTTTTCCCAGGTAACAGAGCTAACGAGTGGCAGAGCTTGGATTTGAACTCAGATATTCTGGCTCCAAAGGCTGTGCTCTTAAGAGCAGCATGTTCTGAGAAGGACAAAGGTGGAAACGAAGAAAAAAGATGGTGCCGTAGCAATGGCACGCAGATATCTGAAGTTTTTGAATAGACGGCTAGGTCAGCTTCTCTTTGAAGAGTACATCAGACACAACCACAATTAAAGTTACTTATTTCCTTACTTTGTTGTTGCAGTGTGTACAAAACTGCTAGGCACTAAGCAGGTGCTTTGGGCCCTTGAGTTCATTGCGTTACAGTGAATGCACTAAGAGAAGAGACCAGGACTACAGGTATCAAAGCCCGTTTTGTGGCAATAATGAGATGCTCAAGGGGAATGGAACATGATAGTTCAAACGCAGTCACTTGCACGGGCTAAAACAACCTCTGCCAGGTACCATTATGTAACTGGACATTTTCAAGTGCTCTCCCGAAGGCATCCGTATATGTAAACAACCACATGTATAGAGATGATGATAAACAACCCCGTGCAGGGAAACACATTATAACGTGGACTGGAATCATTCTAGTAGGGGCACAGGAAGCATAGCACACCTCATCTCCCCCGTTTCCCCTCAGCCCTCCATACTTTTCCTATTGATAATAAAGAGGTCTCTAATTCACTTGTCCATTAGCTTTTGGTTTACTCCAATTCAACGAACATTCTGATGAGCACCTACTGTGTCCCAGAGATTTCCTGTCACCGAGAAGTTTACTCAGTCCAGCAGGTTGATATGGTTTTCATCCTTTCAGCGCTCAAACTTAGCCATCCCTAAATTTGACACTGATTTACAACTAGAAATAAAAAAAGTACTTCATTTCGACTGGTGAGATTTGAGAACATGTAAGAAAAACTCTTTCTTTGTGAGTTTCAAAGTGCACTAGGAAGGAAAATTCATATTTTTTTTCTTCTATGATTCATCATCAATTAGGACTTTTTTTTTGGTACAAATGATATCAGAATATTTCCTTCCCTTCTATCTTCTCACATTGTGTGGGTGTGTTCATTGCATGAGTCATACAGTTAAAACTTTTGAAAATTTCTGACTTAACAATAAACAGTAAGAGAACAGACCTCCTTTATCTTTGGGGCTGGGTCTCCCGTCATTTACAGACAGCTGCCCGGAGCTATGAAATGTTGTATGACTGGCTGACTGGGGGAGGTGGGTGGGGCAGACATTCACTCGGTGTCTATCAGTGTAATACTTGTCTGAGATCTGTTTATCTTCCACCTCTAACCTCAGCAAATCTGTGTCCCTGACCTGAGAAATGTGGGAGAATTCAGCGGGTATGGGAAGATTTTTCTCATGAAAAAAAGAAAAAAAGTGCTTTATTTTATAAAAACATGGAAAAAATGGATATGCTAGGATTCCTGCATTAGTTTCCAAGAACTGCCATAACAAGGTGCCACAACCCGGATGGTTCAAACAACAGAAAGATATTGCCGCACAGTTCTGGATGCTAGAAGTCCAAAATCAAGATGTCGGCTGGATTGGTTCCTTCTGAGAGCTGCAAGGAAGAATCTGTCCATGCCTCACTCCTCGCTTCTGGTAGCATCAGACGTTCCCTGGCTGATAAGTAGACTTCTTCCTGTCTTCACATCATCTTTCTCTATGAGCGTCAGAGTCTGTGTCCAAATTTCCCCTTTTTATAAGGACACCAGTCTTATTGGATTAGGGTCCACTCTGCTGATCTCATTTTAACTTGATTATGTCTGTAAAGACCCTATTTCCAATAAGGTCACATGAGGTACCTGGGACTTCAACATATGTTTTTTTGGCGGGGAGACAACTCAACCCAAAAGAAGGACCAAGAAAACAAAATGTCACGGAGCCTTACAAAAAAACCTAATAGATCTGTGTTCTTAAAATAAAACCTTTCCAGCTCTCCCTTCTCACATAGCTTCCGTCCTTAGATCGATTTTTGCCTGACTTAAGTAAGAAGGATTGTGTGAACATAATTTTTCACGTCCTCAGTCTCCCAACACATCTTGAGATGGAACAGTGAATTTATATCCATGCTAGGGAAGACCTGGGGACAAGAAATCTAAATCATAGTGCCACATCGGTCACTAATTAGCTTGTTTCCTAAGCCTTTTTTTTTTTTTTTTTGAGGCTCCATTTCCTGGTCTGTCAGATGAGCATTAGTACGCATGCCTTACGTATCCCATTAGCATATGCAAGTGTACGGACTCAAGTCCATTTTGTTCGCTGAACTATCCCCTGCAGCTGCTGGAAGGGTCCTGGCACATAATGATGATTACTCTTTGTTAAATTCAGGAGCGAATGAATAGACTTGCTCTATGTATTAAGTTCACACGGTGCCTGTAAAGGATTTAAAAGTTAGAATGTTCTATACCGGAGAGAGTTTGGGCAGAGAGAAGCGTCGCTGTGGAAGTCAGCAGACAGGTTTCTAGCCTCAGTGTTGCCAACTCACTATTCTGATCCTTAACTGTAAAGTAGGGGGGAAATAACCTCTAATGTCCCTTCCACTCCGAAACTCCAACCTCCGTGTTTTTTAATGACATGTAGAGTAGTATTCGCGGGTGTTCCTAAGTCCCATGTAATAGAGGTGAGCTCTCTGGTACGCGCTGCAGCTGTTCTCTCAAGCTTTCTTAGGACTCTGTCAACCAGAACTCCTCCTNTAACCGGAACTCCTCCTCTTGTGTACGGACTGAACTCGAGCCACACCCTTGAGAACCAGCTGAAATGGAACCCAGACTCATGCGTTTGGGATGGAACTGCGCAAAGGGAGCAGATGCAATATTTGGTCAGACTTTTTCTCCTATGTATTCGTCTCCACATTTGGTGCAGAATTTCAAAGAAGTTTCATGTGTAGGAAACAACGAGGAATGAAAAGTAGTGGGTTTGGATTACTTTCCCAGAGTAGTGGGAATTTGGAATTCTTATAATGCAAATCAATACTAAGCCCATTTAGAATCAGACAAACAAAGTGATGATTATTTTATGTCTCTGGGCCCAGAGTAAATCCGCTTCCAGCCAGTCTAATACCTATTAACATTTACAAAGTTCTTTCTAGTAAAAGACAAGTCTTTGGGGAATAGCTCATGCCTAGCTATTTCATGCCTTTTCACACTTGGCACAAACAGATCTAAGTTTTGATGTGGAAATTCTTCCTTGTTATAAGAATTCTGTTTCTTGAATCTTCCTTTCCCTCTCTTTCTCCCTCATCTCCTAAAACTACCTGGTGGTGAAAGAAGTCAGTGGGGAAGAATCCTTTAAGCTGGTCTCAGATTAGCCTGCAAGCGAAATCGGCTCTGTTGTTGGGGGTGATGACTGAGAAGATGGGCCCAGGCTTCCCTCACCTGGGATAATGACTCTCATGGGCTCCGGACACGCGTGCGTTGTCTGTCCAGGGCATGTCCTGGGCACCTCAAGGACCTTTCTGTTACATGTTTCTAATAATGTTAACTGCTCAGTTTCCCCTGCTGGTCCTATCCTAGGAACAATACACCCCTCAAAGGGAGGACACTGACTTACACAGGAATCACTCACCTCACACTTACCAACATGTTTGCCTATGGAATCTAGTGGGAAGCGAGTTTCTAATGTCTTAGATGGAGAGTTAAACATAAAAATCATTTCAGTCATAAGTAATCATGGTATCTTTGGGAATATGGACACTTTGAGCAATCCCGATATGATTTCTCAATGGTGTTTTCTTCCTTGTTCAGGGAAATGTCTGTGTAGCGCGAACTATACCGGGTACTCAGATAAAAAGTGAGCACCACACAAATTTGCCCTCAGACACCTCACATTCCAGATGGAGAATAGATAGGTAAAGAAACAATTGCAAAATAGTGTGAACAATATGTAGGTAGGTGGGTAGGTAGAACGCATCATCTAGGGGAGGATTTATTCCACCTAGGGGTTCTGAGATGGCTGGTCAGAGAAGGTCGTATCTGATCTAGCTTCAAAGAATGGGAAGGAGCTGACATGCCTGGCAGAGAGAGAAAAACAATGAACAAAAGCAAATTTGGGTGTGGTAAAGCAATAATGAATAGTTCTGCATGGCCGGAAGATACAATATTTTAGGGGGAGTGGCCAGAAATAAACTGGAAAATTTGGACAAGGTCTTGAAGCTCCCACCAGGCCTGAAAGAGCTGCTCTACTGACATGTCCTCTTTTGGAAGCTCAGCAGCTACCCCTACTGGCGAGGCACGGTTGATATCAAGAGTTTTGAACAGGGTCTTCCCTCTCTGTAATCTGGAACCATGTATCTGAAAGTATGCCCTGTGTATTACTTCCCAGCTCCCAACCGTCGCCCTCCTCCTCAAGCTCTTGCATTAAAAGAGAATGTGAGGTCTAATGCTTCATCTAGCCTCTAGTACAGTTCACCAGCTAGGGATGTACGGCCAAAGCCATACTAAGCAAGGCAGAGTGACCCTTCCATGGAGCTGGACTTGGGATCCTGGTGGAAGTGGTTGGGGCTGCTCAGTAACTTCGGATTCTGCCCAAGTGATTCTCNGGACTGGGATAGGCCAGTGACGGGTATTAAGGAGGGCACGTATTACATGGTGCACTGGGTGTTATACGCAAATAATGAATCATGGAACCCTACATCAAAAACTAAGGATGTACTGTATGGTGCCTAACATAACATAATAAAAAATTATTATTAAAAAAAAAGAAGAGATCATGTAAATTGGGCATGGTGATGTTTAAGTGCTTCATCACGTTAGGACTATTACAGTGATCTGAAGAAGCTCCCTTGATATCAAATTTTTTGAGAAAGGGTATTTTGATTTGGCTTAAGAAACAAAGCAATTAAGCATCAAGATTTTTTTAAATGACTGATTAATATGCAAGACCATTGTCATCACCTCAGAGCTGGAGCTCACCAGTGGCCTTGTTCCATGTCATCGTGATCCCTACCTGCTATGGAAGACATGGTGTGGATCAGGGTAGGGTTATGCATAATCTGTGGATAAACCACTCACAGCAAGTGTCCTTATAAGCATCTTTATGAAATGAAATTTAAAAATACACAAATATATTCAAAGCCCACTTGACTAACATAATAATAATAAAAAAAAAAAAGCCGACTTGATTATCCAAGAGTGTCTGGCACTCAGTTGTAAGCAGTCTAGACAGTAAAGAACATTAATGTAGTTAGTTGATATTTTAGGAGAATTTGAGGTCCTGATAGAGGGTTCCCAGGAAATCAGAAAAAGTAATATTCATTCATTCAACAAGCATTCCTTAAGTACAAACTGTATTATAAGAAATAAAACCTATGTTCAAGAAGCCTACAGCCTTTGAGGAGTACAAATTATTTAATTGCTGAATCACTAGCTGAGAAACGCAACAAGCAGAGAAGCTTTGATCTTGTTTGTTCCTCTGAAGCAAAGTAATCTTTAAAATGACTTAAAGTGGAACATTTTTTCTTTTCGCCTTGCTTCCAGGAAATTCTGAGCTAAATTTATGCTTAATTGTATTACTAGCTAAGATTTGAAAATAATTATCTCAACCTTCCATCTATTGAATTTTGATTTTTTTCAAAGGTTATCTCCATTATGGAAATCTTTTAAATTATTTCTGGAATTAAGATATTGATGAGTGGATTGAAAAAATGAATTAATAACATTTGATCTAGGAGGGGAAAACTGACAGAAGCTGTTCATACTGAGTTCAGCCAAAATCCCAATACACCCCCACCTCAGAAGCGGGAAACTGCCAAATGTATTTTACTTGTATTTGCGTGTTATATAACGCACATGAATAACTACTATATTCTTACAGTCTCACTTCCTTCCTGGGAACTCTTCAAATGGAATTTTATGTCTGGTTAGGAGTAATACAATTTAAGAAGGATGTGGATATACTGGAGAGGTTACAATGGAAACTACTTGATGGGAATTCTAGAAACCATCGTCTGTAAAGGAAAACGGAAAGAAAAAATGAGACTTATTCAGCAAGTGAAGAAATAGTGCTAAGTTAAGAAGAAGATGAAATGAAGTAAACTAGAGGGAAATCATTATTAACTATGGCAAGGGTAGATTTTTTTGAAAGATCCATTAATTAGTTAAGTGTGGGAAATAGGGAGGTTAAGATAATTTTTCTAAATGGAGGTTTCTCATAAACCACCCTTCCCCTCAATCCTGCTTTGCTCTTCAGTCTTCTGGACAAAGAAAGTTTGCTTAACTGTCTTTAGATATAACACAAGGACAATGAGAAAGGACCAACCCACATGTCCGTAAAGGAACTGTGTCTTTGACCCTGGAATTGCTGCCAGCAATTTTGTGGGTAATTTAGAGAGTAAAAATATTCTGTTCTTTCAAGAATTCTGCAACAGATGACCGCCAGAATCCAGCAAGGTGTGGATGGGACAGTAGAAAAGGCAAAAGACCTCCACAGAAAATTCCAGTCCCTGCTCTTTCACTAGCTGGTGGCTAGTCACTTAACCTCCTTAAACTTTGTTTCTTCATCTCCTCTCTGACATTAGGGGAGATGGGGAATGGGGACTCTCTCAGGCCTTAGGGAGTTCTGATCAGCTATGACTCCATGGGATTCTGAGACAATTCCTGGGGTCAAGCAAATGTGAAGAATAAGGAATAGGGTTTTTCTTCAGGAGCTTTCATCAGCAAATTGTTGCATAAGCATGCCATCCTAAACAAATAGCTTAATGGGGCTCACATCACAGTGCCCCGCTGCCCTCGTTACTGAACTTTGCCGTGACCATGCAGGATGCCACCATCATTGGTGGACTTTGACCTATGCCCTTTCCAAGCAGAAAGGGAGAGAGATTATCGAGGATCTGGTTGCCTGTCTCTGACCCCAATCCCACCCTGCGTGGCTGCCACCAACGCCTCGGCCTCGCCTCCTCCAACACTGAGACCTTTATTTATGCTCCAATAAAAAATGCCTTTTGTAGGCTCAGATAGCTAGTCTGATTGCATTCAAGCTCTCAAAGTTAACTAAACCCAATCGCTCAAAGCCTGAAGACTTTGAATTCTTTTTTCTTTTTTAGCGTTGGCACATTGAGGTCCTGCCCAGTGTGGAAACTACTTCCACATCCTTGTCCCCTGTTCACACTTTCCCCATCAATCTGGTGACATGAAACCGCTTGACTCATAAACAGGAGTTAGAGAAACAGAGGTTAAACCACGGGCACCAAAAGTGGTTGTGAGTCTGTGAGTGTGGAAAAAGTGGGAAAATCCACAAGCATGTGGCTTTTACCATCTGCCTCAAGTGCTGAACTGCAGAACCGTGTTCAGCAAGAGCCTGCTATTGAAAATAATACAAAAACTTTGCCCCCTTTTCCTTGGTAGAGACCGGTGCGTTTTGCCACAAAATTACCTTCGCTTCTGAATCTCCAATATCTGTCCCTTTTCTTTTCCTTTAATTGGCAATGGGGAGACTTCTAAGCCTCTGCTCATGTTCTGTATGGCGGAGTTCCTTCTCCCACCTCTCATATATTATTTAGTGAGCCAGTACAGTAATGCTTATACAGTATATACTATGTAGCAGAAACTGTTCTAAGCACGTTACGTATATTAACACATTTAGTGCTTAAATCAACCTCACGATACAGGTGCTGTTATTATCCGTATTTAACACGCAAGGAAATCGAGCACAGAAAGTTTAAATGACTTTTCCCAGGTAACAGAGCTAACGAGTGGCAGAGCTTGGATTTGAACTCAGATATTCTGGCTCCAAAGGCTGTGCTCTTAAGAGCAGCATGTTCTGAGAAGGACAAAGGTGGAAACGAAGAAAAAAGATGGTGCCGTAGCAATGGCACGCAGATATCTGAAGTTTTTGAATAGACGGCTAGGTCAGCTTCTCTTTGAAGAGTACATCAGACACAACCACAATTAAAGTTACTTATTTCCTTACTTTGTTGTTGCAGTGTGTACAAAACTGCTAGGCACTAAGCAGGTGCTTTGGGCCCTTGAGTTCATTGCGTTACAGTGAATGCACTAAGAGAAGAGACCAGGACTACAGGTATCAAAGCCCGTTTTGTGGCAATAATGAGATGCGCAAGGGGAATGGAACATGATAGTTCAAACGCAGTCACTTGCACGGGCTAAAACAACCTCTGCCAGGTACCATTATGTAACTGGACATTTTCAAGTGCTCTCCCGAAGGCATCCGTATATGTAAACAACCACATGTATAGAGATGATGATAAACAACCCCGTGCAGGGAAACACATTATAACGTGGACTGGAATCATTCTAGTAGGGGCACAGGAAGCATAGCACACCTCATCTCCCCCGTTTCCCCTCAGCCCTCCATACTTTTCCTATTGATAATAAAGAGGTCTCTAATTCACTTGTCCATTAGCTTTTGGTTTACTCCAATTCAACGAACATTCTGATGAGCACCTACTGTGTCCCAGAGATTTCCTGTCACCGAGAAGTTTACTCAGTCCAGCAGGTTGATATGGTTTTCATCCTTTCAGTGCTCAAACTTAGCCATCCCTAAATTTGACACTGATTTACAACTAGAAATAAAAAAAGTACTTCATTTCGACTGGTGAGATTTGAGAACATGTAAGAAAAACTCTTTCTTTGTGAGTTTCAAAGTGCACTAGGAAGGAAAATTCATATTTTTTTTCTTCTATGATTCATCATCAATTAGGACTTTTTTTTTGGTACAAATGATATCAGAATATTTCCTTCCCTTCTATCTTCTCACATTGTGTGGGTGTGTTCATTGCATGAGTCATACAGTTAAAACTTTTGAAAATTTCTGACTTAACAATAAACAGTAAGAGAACAGACCTCCTTTATCTTTGGGGCTGGGTCTCCCGTCATTTACAGACAGCTGCCCGGAGCTATGAAATGTTGTATGACTGGCTGACTGGGGGAGGTGGGTGGGGCAGACATTCACTCGGTGTCTATCAGTGTAATACTTGTCTGAGATCTGTTTATCTTCCACCTCTAACCTCAGCAAATCTGTGTCCCTGACCTGAGAAATGTGGGAGAATTCAGCGGGTATGGGAAGATTTTTCTCATGAAAAAAAGAAAAAAAGTGCTTTATTTTATAAAAACATGAAAAAAATGGATATGCTAGGATTCCTGCATTAGTTTCCAAGAACTGCCATAACAAGGTGCCACAACCCGGATGGTTCAAACAACAGAAAGATATTGCCGCACAGTTCTGGATGCTAGAAGTCCAAAATCAAGATGTCGGCTGGATTGGTTCCTTCTGAGAGCTGCAAGGAAGAATCTGTCCATGCCTCACTCCTCGCTTCTGGTAGCATCAGACGTTCCCTGGCTGATAAGTAGACTTCTCCCTGTCTTCACATCATCTTTCTCTATGAGCGTCAGAGTCTGTGTCCAAATTTCCCCTTTTTATAAGGACACCAGTCTTATTGGATTAGGGTCCACTCTGCTGATCTCATTTTAACTTGATTATGTCTGTAAAGACCCTATTTCCAATAAGGTCACATGAGGTACCTGGGACTTCAACATATGTTTTTTGGCGGGGAGACAACTCAACCCAAAAGAAGGACCAAGAAAACAAAATGTCACAGAGCCTTGCAAAAAAACCTAATAGATCTGTGTCCTTAAAATAAAACCTTTCCAGCTCCCCCTTCTCACATAGCTTCCGTCCTTAGATCGATTTTTGCCTGACTTAAGTAAGAAGGATTTTGTGAACATAATTTTTCATGTCCTCAGTCTCCAACACATCTTGAGATGGAACAGTGAATTTATATCCATGCTAGGGAAGACCTGGGGACAAGAAATCTAAATCATAGTGCCACATCGGTCACTAATTAGCTTGTTTCCTAAGCCTTTTTTTTTTTTTTTTGAGGCTCCATTTCCTGGTCTGTCAGATGAGCATTAGTACGCATGCCTTACGTATCCCATTAGCATATGCAAGTGTACGGACTCAAGTCCATTTTGTTCGCTGAACTATCCCCTGCAGCTGCTGGAAGGGTCCTGGCACATAATGATGATTACTCTTTGTTAAATTCAGGAGCGAATGAATAGACTTGCTCTATGTATTAAGTTCACACGGTGCCTGTAAAGGATTTAAAAGTTAGAATGTTCTATACCGGAGAGAGTTTGGCCAGAGAGAAGCGTCGCTGTGGAAGTCAGCAGACAGGTTTCTAGCCTCAGTGTTGCCAACTCACTATTCTGATCCTTAACTGTAAAGTAGGGGGGAAATAACCTCTAATGTCCCTTCCACTCCAAAACTCCAACCTCCGTGTTTTTTAATGACATGTAGAGTAGTATTCGCGGGTGTTCCTAAGTCCCATGTAATAGAGGTGAGCTCTCTGGTACGCGCTGCAGCTGTTCTCTCAAGCTTTCTTAGGACTCTGTCAACCAGAACTCCTCCTCTTGTGTACGGACTGAGCTCGAGCCACACCCTTGAGAACCAGCTGAAATGGAACCCAGACTCATGCGTTTGGGATGGAACCGCGCAAAGGGAGCAGATGCAATATTTGGTCAGACTTTTTCTCCTATGTATTCGTCTCCACATTTGGTGCAGAATTTCAAAGAAGTTTCATGTGTAGGAAACAACGAGGAATGAAAAGTAGTGGGTTTGGATTACTTTCCCAGAGTAGTGGGAATTTGGAATTCTTATAATGCAAATCAATACTAAGCCCATTTAGAATCAGACAAACAAAGTGATGATTATTTTATGTCTCTGGGCCCAGAGTAAATCCACTTCCAGCCAGTCTAATACCTATTAACATTTACAAAGTTCTTTCTAGTAAAAGACAAGTCTTTGGGGAATAGCTCATGCCTAGCTATTTCATGCCTTTTCACACTTGGCACAAACAGATCTAAGTTTTGATGTGGAAATTCTTCCTTGTTATAAGAATTCTGTTTCTTGAATCTTCCTTTCCCTCTCTTTCTCCCTCATCTCCTAAAACTACCTGGTGGTGAAAGAAGTCAGTGGGGAAGAATCCTTTAAGCTGGTCTCCGATTAGCCTGCAAGCGAAATCGGCTCTGTTGTTGGGGGTGATGACTGAGAAGATGGGCCCAGGCTTCCCTCACCTGGGATAATGACTCTCATGGGCTCCGGACACGCGTGCGTTGTCTGTCCAGGGCATGTCCTGGGCACCTCAAGGACCTTTCTGTTACATGTTTCTAATAATGTTAACTGCTCAGTTTCCCCTGCTGGTCCTATCCTAGGAACAATACACCCCTCAAAGGGAGGACACTGACTTACACAGGAATCACTCACCTCACACTTACCAACATGTTTGCCTATGGAATCTAGTGGGAAGCGAGTTTCTAATGTCTTAGATGGAGAGTTAAACATAAAAATCCTTTCAGTCATAAGTAATCATGGTATCTTTGGGAATATGGACACTTTGAGCAATCCCGATATGATTTCTCAATGGTGTTTTCTTCCTTGTTCAGGGAAATGTCTGTGTAGCGCGAACTATACCAGGTACTCAGATAAAAAGTGAGCACCACACAAATTTGCCCTCAGACACCTCACGTTCCAGATGGAGAATAGATAGGTAAAGAAACAATTGCAAAATAGTGTGAACAATATGTAGGTAGGTAGGTAGGTAGAACGCATCATCTAGGGGAGGATTTATTCCACCTAGGGGTTCTGAGATGGCTGGTCAGAGAAGGTCGTATCTGATCTAGCTTCAAAGAATGGGAAGGAGCTGACATGCCTGGCAGAGAGAGAAAAACAATGAACAAAAGCAAATTTGGGTGTGGTAAAGCAATAATGAATAGTTCTGCATGGCCGGAAGATACAATATTTTAGGGGGAGTGGCCAGAAATAAACTGGAAAATTTGGACGAGGTCTTGAAGCTCCCACCAGGCCTGAAAGAGCTGCTCTACTGACATGTCCTCTTTTGGAAGCTCAGCAGCTACCCCTACTGGTGAGGCACGGTTGATATCAAGAGTTTTGAACAGGGTCTTCCCTCTCTGTAATCTGGAACCATGTATCTGAAAGTATGCCCTGTGTATTACTTCCCAGCTCCCAACCGTCGCCCTCCTCCTCAAGCTCTTGCATTAAAAGAGAATGTGAGGTCTAATGCTTCATCTGGCCTCTAGTACAGTTCACCAGCTAGGGATGTACGGCCAAAGCCATACTAAGCAAGGCAGAGTGACCCTTCCATGGANGGCCAAAGCCATACTAAGCAAGGCAGAGTGACCCTTCCATGGAGCTGGACTTGGGATCCTGGTGGAAGTGGTTGGGGCTGCTCAGTAACTTCGGATTCTGCCCAAGTGATTCTCCATCCCGTCACAACCAACAACTAGCGTTTCAAGCAAATGTAGAATAGAGACTCCCTCAGTGGAATCCGTGTTGTCTTCATTCTACCGTTCATGATTTCTGTGGTTTTCACTTCAAGAAAGGCCATAGTACAGTGTGACCCCCTTTTCCTTTTAGCTTGTCTCTGTCTCAATGATTGATTTATTCAATTTTTAATACCAGTTATGTGTCAGCAATGACCAAAAACTCAACCCCATCGGGGAAAGGATTTCTACTTTCAGAGCTGCAGGTGAGTATAACACTCTCAATTTTTTGTTGCAAAATTCTATCAATTTGCTTTTCCAGTATTTCCAAAGAAAACACTACTTTCCTCCTACAAAGATATTTTGGATTATTTCCTCCTACAAATATATTATGGATAAAGAAACCCCTCCTCATCCCTCAAGTTTAAAGGTGGGGGGTGCTGCAAGAAGTAAATCTAGGCAGTGTTTTCCCTGGGGCTTTAAGTGGAATGTCTAAAGGGGCCTGAGTTGAAAAACATAGGATTCTTTGGGGATTTGGCCCATTCTTTCAGCATTAGGTACCAGTTGGGGGATTACCAAAGGTAGAAAGTTTATTCTCTAGGAGGGTTGGGAGTCCCAGGTTGCTCCATTTCCAGGGCTCAGAAGATATTTCTCTAGTTTCAGGGATATACTTCTCCTGCAAAAGCAAAGGCACTATTTACAGAAATCATTGCTGTTTATGGTATCTTCAAGAATGATGTCCACCCTTAGCCCAAGCTTAAAAGGAAACAGAGGATAGAGCAGAGTCATAATCATTTGAGGGTGGGGTTTGGCTGTTCCCAGTGTCGGGCCAAGAGTCCAGCAATCTTTTTAACCGTCCGCAAATGAGGTAGTGGACCAGCCAGGGTCAGACTCTGAGGTCACTCAAGAATTTCAGAGCATAGCCCTAATCCATGTGCGAAGGAGGCTCAGGCCCCTCCTGGTAGCTGCTCTGGTCTGGCTGGTGAGTGATAAAATGCAGGTGTCTGCAACTCCATGTTAATAGGAAGAAATGGAGCGAGAGCAGGGAAATAGGTTTAGTACATTACAAATGGAAATCTTTGTTGTATTAATCTGCTCAGGCTACGATAACAAAATACCATAGACTGGGTGGCTTAAGCAACACGCATTTTTATATTTTATACTTCTGGAGACTGGACGTCCAAGATCAAGGTGCTGGCCAGATCGGTTGTTAGTGAGAGCTCTCCTCCTGGCTTGTAGAGACCTGCCTTCTTACGGTGTCCCCACATGGTGGAGAGAGATCTCTCTCTCTTCCCCTTATTATAAAGCCACTGACTAAGCCCTTCATGAGGGCCCACCCTCATGACCTCATCTAACCTTAGTTACTTCTCAAAGGACCTCATCTCCAAATATCACACTGGGGCCTGGAGGCGTCAACATGTGAATGTGTGTCAGGGGTGCGGGGGGAGCACAATTCCATCCATAGCAGTTGTATAGCAGAGGAAAGGGCTCAGCACAAAACTAGAAAGGAAAAGCCAGATACCTTTAGTTGTGACTGCTTCTTGTTCTTAACCTTTGTCACTGAGGGTGGAGTTAGGTTTCTGGTCTGAGCTCAAGTCCTTTTCCATATCATCAAGAAAATGGAAGTCATTCTACATATTTGAAACTGAAAATGGTTGTCATAAAGGACAACATGTGTTCAGAATACTGTTGGAAGGGATTGGGAGAGGACCAACCAACCCTCCTCTCTGGTGCAGTGTCCGGAAAATATGCCGCTGCAGCCAAAGGTTATGAGACTTCGGGAAATCGCACTGCTGTCAAAACTGCCCCCACATCTCTTTCAAAGTTGTTTAGCACTAAAGGGTCACAGAAGTCTTCTGTTGAGAGGGTTGGGGAAATGCATCTCTAAAGCTTCTGATCCCTGAGGTACCAGAGCGAATAGAGAATAAGGTGCCAATGGGTGCAGAAGGGCAGTGGACAATCTCCAGCAAACTCTTCTCTGGGATGTCTGCTTGCCGTTGCATTCTTCACAGCTGTTGATGGGGTGGCCTGTGCTGGGCTTCCACATGAGCTGATGGAGCAGATGAGAAGCAATTGTTTCCCAAAGACAGGAAGTCTTAGCTTGTCGAAAACGTACGTTTGTGTCCGCATTAAATGGCACACCCATGGAGCTAGCCTTAACCTCACAATTCAAAAATGTTACATTTTTTCCTACATAGTTTTCTGCCTCTCTTCCTCCATCCCACGCACTTCAACGATAGACTTTTACTCATCAAATCAAATGGTCTTCTACTCATCCAAGTATTACCCATCACTTTTTCCTTGCTATAGGCCTCAATTCATGTCAAGTACTGGACAGTGTTAAAGAAAAAAAAAAAAGAAAGAAAGGTTAGTAAGGAGATAAGGAAAATAAGAAGACACTGGGTAAAAATATACAGCAGTATAAATTTAAATAAATTAAACTGTCTGAAGCTCTCTAGAGTAAAACAAGAGATCAAAAAAAAAAAAAAAAAAGGAAAGAAAAGCCCATTGGAGGCTTGTGCAAGCCGTCTTCATGGGAAAAGAGGGAGATGAACTGGGTTCAGAAGGGAGGATTTGGATGGAGGGAGAGAAGAGAAGGCATTTCAAATGTGCCTAAGTACATGGCTTATGTCAGGGTCAGTGAAGAGAGCGACCATGTTGACGCAGAAGGTGGTCCATTTATTATGGCGGTCCATAAGACCCATTGGTGGTTCTTTCTGGCTACTACTTTCTACTTCTGCATAGAGCCAACGTTTTGTTCCTTGTAAAATCAGAAAACGCCTTAAAAGAAGACTTAAAAGAAGGCATTAGGAATTGTTCGACAGCCATGGAATTAGCTACCAGCTCTACCCTTCACTACATGTGGTGTCTGAAACCAATTATTTAACCTAAGTCTTAATTTCTAGATGTTCATCATGAGGGGAGCTCCTTTCTCGCTCGCTCCTGCTCTTGTTCTCTCTCTCTCTTTCTCCCAGGATTGTTGTGAGGAATAAATAAGGCAAAGGAGGCCCTTCTCATGGTGCCTAGCATCTAGTAAGCATTCAACACTTGTTCACGTCCCCTCTGTCCCCTTAATAAGTGGAGAAACAAACCGCCGTCGAGGTGTATGAGAATTTCTAGCTCCCTGAAGAATCTCAAGAACGACTGTCTTTTAGTTTCATTTTTTCAAAACCCCAAACTTCCAAAATCAAATACACTGGGAAAAGTTTCCATAGTTCGGAGTTGTACAAAGCTTGCCTACACGCCAGGACTTCACATAAAGTGTCTGGGTTTTGCACTGAGGGAATCAGTGTCTCCACGATGCACATAAAATATGAAGACTTTGCTTCTCCTCAAGCCACGGAAGAATGACTGATTGTCGAATGCCAGACGAGATAATTAGATGGTACAGACAATAGCTATTATCACAAGCACTAACACATGGTAACTTGCATGCTACCGCGCCAGAACTGTCAAGAAGCCTCAAACTATCTATCCCTGGAATACACTGGAGGAATCACTTCATAGCTGGGCCATCTGCAGGAGCAAATGAGGGGGCAATTACTTCACCTCCAAAATAAAAAGAGCGATTTGATTGCCTTAACTTACACTTGCTTAACCTTCTTGGCTGAAGGATAGCATAGCACAATGTAGAAGTGCCCTCTAACGTTGCTTGAGGGGAAAAAAAAATTGGCTGTGGGTGGGGAAAACCTGGCCCCTGATACTTGCAGGTGTATTTTTCTTGGGAAGTAGGATTGCTAGAGAAACAAAAGATTTGGTTCGTTTGGCTTGGCAAGTCAAAAACGCAATCCTAGAAGAAGACNAAAAATTGGCTGTGGGTGGGGAAAACCTGGCCCCTGATACTTGCAGGTGTATTTTTCTTGGGAAGCAGGATTGCTAGAGAAACAAAAGATTTGGTTCGTTTGGCTTGGCAAGTCAAAAACGCAATCCTAGAAGAAGACTTTATTTAGAAACTTTATTTTTCCCCTGTTAACTTGAATAGTTTGTGGAAGAAAAAAAAAGGACTATAAATGGTTCATAAGTTCGCAATTATTTTTGTTTTGGTTTTAAAAACAAAATATACTCTCCCCACCCAGGTAGATCTCGCTATAGATTCATTTCACATTTAATTGGCTATGATTCAGATCCCCATAAAGCTGGAGTTTAGGCTGGGAGATAAAATTTTAAAGCATGTAGGATACAGAATGGGCTCTTTTCCCTCAGTATTACTACTCTGTCCCGAATCTTCAACAGTCCTCTCTACCCTGGGCTTTGTCCTAAGTCTATAAGTTTGTCTATCTCTTCTTTTAAATCTACTCCTTCCTTGATTCTGCTCTCTTTCCATTAATCTCCAAATCACCGAGTCTTGCTTTCCCCCCACCTTCCATGCACTCTTCAACCCACCGTAATCTGGTTTTTGCCCCATCACTACCATGATACTGAATGTACTGAGATCACTAGGAATTACCAAGTTCAAAAGAGACTATATATTTTTTAAAGATTTATTTACTTTTTTATTTGAGTGAGAGAGATTGAGCATGGCGGGGGCAGAGGGAGAGGGAGAGGGAGAATCTCAAGCAGACTCCCCACTGAGCACAGAGCCAGACCTGACCTGGGGCTCAATCCCACAGCCCTGAGATCACGACCTGAGCCGAAACCAAGAGCCAGACACTCAACCAGCTGCGTCACCAGGTGTCTCGAAAGTGACTGTATTTTTATAGGACATCTCCGAGTAATGAATTACTGTTGATTGCTCCCACCTCCTTGGAACTACTTTTTCCTCGGCTCTTCTCTGGTTCTTCTATCCCTGTGACTTCTCTTTTCCATCTCCTTTCCTGGCTTCCCTCCCACATGCGTACACTATATTTTCTCCCTTTCTGTACTCTTGCTGGGGTGATCTTATCCACACCTGTGACTTCAATTTCCCCTAAATTTTAGTGACTGCCAAAATAATAGCCCTAGTCCTTTTAGCTTTCCTAAATCCTAATCCCATATTTCTAGTTGCCCAGAGAACAGGTCATCCTTACCACCCTATAGGAACCTCAAATTCAACACATTCAAAACTGACCTTACTGCACTCTCCCATGACTTGCTGCCTTCCTACATGCCAGAGCAATGGCTGACATCACCCAGTGGCTTAGGCTAGAAATCATCAGGTTATTTCTGAATGTTTTGATCCCCAACATTCAGATCCAACCAGGCACCAATTCTTATTAATTGTACTTCATCTATATATCTTGACTCCTTCTTTTCTTTCTCTATTTTTACCACTTTAGTTCAAGCTCTATTTCTCATCTAAGATTATTACCATAAATTGGTCTTCTCCTATCACTTCCTAACCTCTCTGTAATCCTTCCTGCATGTTGTACAAGAATTAACCCTTTAAGACCCATTTTTTCATGTTTCTCTACTACAAAATGCACAAATTAAACTGGACAGTAGATCCTGTCATAAAGACATAAATTCCAAAATTCTTAACTTACAGAAGACAGCAGAAAAATCCATCCACAATCTGGTGTTGACCCATGCTTCAACTCCCTTTACCATCTTCCATTTACATCCCCGTTCACTCCACACTTCAGCCACAACTTTGCCATATCACATGAAACTCATTCATGTGCTTTCCTTTCTTTTATGTCCTTCTCTTCACCAGAACAGGCACCCTCCGCCTTCCACCTGGTGAACTCCTGCTTATCTCTTGAATTATAATTCAACTGTTGGCACCTCTATAAAATGATACTGACATCTCTGAACCGAACTGGTAGTGCCTTCCTTTGAATTTCCTTTGAATTTTCTATACCAATTTTTGCTATATGGTTATCGTATCAAATTGCTTACATGTAAATCTCCCACCTATGTCTGTTAAGTCCTTGAAATGAGCAAACATGTCTGATTTATTTTATACCTCCAGCATCTACCACAATGCCTGCCATTTGGGAGTTGGTGAGTCTGCGGAATGGATGAATGAATACATTCTATAAAAGGGCAACACTACAATCTTTGGCTAGACTTAAAAAAAAAAAAAACAACAACAACAAAAAAACCAACTCAAGACCTCTGGTGTTCCAAATCATAGGTCTTCATTCTTTCCCTGTTGGAATGGTCTTCTCCAGTGGCTTTGTCTTTCTTTAAGTATGCAAATGACTGCCTTGTGGTTCTTGTATTTAATCTATTTATCTTGCTCTATTTAGATAGTGGGTAGGAGCTCTCCATTCTATGGTTCCAGTAGAGCATAATGGGAAATAATTTTACATAAGTGAAAAGAGACAGTTACTTAAGAAATCTCCTCAAGAAGGGGAAATTAAGCTCCCTCAGCCCTTGCTGTCTGAGAGAGATTTCCCCCAGCTGCTGCTCTGCAGGCCAAAACTTTTCTACCCATTGCCATCTTTCTCATGAACCCAATTCCTTTGGAACACATTTCTTTCCCTCACCTTCTTGAACTCATCTCCAAATTTATTAACTTGGTTAACAAAGTCACTTGTTAATCAGACATTACAGTAACATTTCCAAAGCCTGCTTTTACATATGGTGTGGGCTTTTTCCCGTCTGTTGGGAAGCATGGGGTTACCATTCAATTTAAAAATAAGTTTTGGGGCTAGGAGAATTTCCTTTATTCCATTATTTTATTGTTTTCCCCCCAAAACCTTATGAACTAAATCCCATGTTACTGATAAAGCAGCTACATAGCCAACAGGTGCTAATGGATTCCATTTGCCTCTAAATTACAGGGCTGAGAAAGTGATTTAAAGACCCAGAGCTGAATAATTGACCAGTCTTCATTAGCATCTTTAAAGGACCTTGGGAATAAAAAAAAAAAAAATCCAGACAGATCTAATTAACCTATGAAAGCAAAGCTAAGGTGAGAGTCATAGCAAGGAAACCACCTGAAACTAACTTCCCTAGATTTATAAGGAATGAGCCAAGAAAGATGAGAGATTGCATTAAAATGTTATCAAAAAATAATTCATGATTTTAATCAAGATTTGGGGCATATTTTTATTTTTATGATAGGAAATAATATACAGCCAGGGAATGTAACCTGTGGCATCTCTAAAAAAGTCTCTGCATGTCCTACACAGAATGAGAGTCATGTCACGGCAGGCAGAACACATATTTCTTGTGCCAACACAGAAAAACAGCAGAATTCAATAAAAGAATGTTCTAAGCTGCAGTCTTTACCAGCTGCCATCAGTGACAGAAGTGGGCCCACTCAGGTCAGTCTACAGTTATCCGTTCCCTCACACCCTGAGCCAAGCTCCTCTGTGCGCTCACCAATTCTGAGCCCTCAATTGTTTTTCCTTTCCTCCCCCTCCTTATTTTAGCCTAGAGAATTTTCCCCAGTTTAAGCACTACCCCCCAACAGGTTCACTTAAGTCTTTTTTTTTTTTTTTTGTCTCTGCAGAAATAGAAATATTTTCATTTACATGATTACCTTTGCCAACAGAACATCTAATCCTACGGGGAGCAAGGAGGCAATATGAAAAAGGATACAGAAACAAAGTCACTGAAAATGACCAATAAGAAAGACATATACTGACAATAGTCCATTTTCCTGTTAGGAAAAAGTCAAAAATAAAATGGTATTTTGAGTGTAAACTCATGTTAACAGTATTTCCTTTGCTTTTCCAACACATGGTGGAGCAAGGCATGGGAGGGTTACTGAATCTTCTCAGTGAGCAGCATGTAAGGCTGGGCACTACAGTGAGCGTGTAGAAGAGAACATAAGGCTTTTCCTGCACTCTGCATTAGCTCCAGAGATCCTTGTCTGCAGAAGGGCAGTTTATTCATGAGGCCAATTTTACTCCAGGGTAATCATCAGCATCTTGTCCTTGCGAAGAAGGAAGCTGTGGTCGTTCAAATAATCCTAACAACAGCTTACTTAGCATCGAGAACGTTCTGAAAGGGATGATTTGACTCCTTGGTGTAAATGTGTGCAAAGTACCCTGAGCGAGAAGGGCACTGCAGTGATTTTTAGGGACATTCGGCATGGCAGGACATCTTTCCCAGGCCTGGTCTGGATGATTTTCCTCCCCTTTTTCTGTTTTCCTTTCCCACCTTTCCCATTCCTTTCCTCCAATCTTTGACAATTATGAGAATGACAAGCTGATTAAAGTTATTTCCATGAGAAAATAGTTAATAATGACTGTAAAGTTATTGATTTCTCATTATGTGCCATGTGCTTTTTCATCGTTTTATGGGTCAGCTATTGGATCCTCACCCAAACTCTCTGAAGTGTTTTTATTATACCCATTTTATAGATGAGGAGATGAGGCTCAGGGAGGGTAATGTTGCCCTCTATCAGTGGGCTCCTATAATTGGAAAAGCCAGGATTCAAACTCAAGTGTGTGTCACCCAAGACTATGCATTTCCTACTATGCTATACTTTGTCTCAAATTGATCCTTCTGTTTTACCAATCATACATTCAGTATTTGGAACAGTATCATTCCCTTGGTATTGTTTTGTACTGAACAATATCATTTGCTCATTGTTTGGAAAAATAGAAACAAACTCAAGCTATTTTGAGAGGGAAAATGATAGAATATAGAGATGGTTTGTAGCACCCAAGATAAAAAATGCACAGCTCTCAGGAGGAGAGAGAACCAAAGACTGGAGAGTTGGGATGTCTTCCTACCTCTCCGCTCTTCCTCTCTTAGATGCCAGCTTCATCCTTACCATGCTCTGCAGACAACTTTTCCTTGCCTTCCAGTGCAATTGGTCGTGAACAGATGTCTCCTCACTATAGCAATTAACAGATGAGCCAAACCTAAGCCCAGAATCCTATCATTCCATTTCAAAACTTTTAGAGAAGGGATTCTCATTTGCTTAGTTTAGGTCATGGATTCATATTCTGGACCAATCAGCTGCGTCTGAGGGGCTAGTGTCATGTTGTACAAATTGATGTTCCCAGAGGCTCACTGCCATTGCATGTGCTTTTATAGGAAACTGTTAGGGTATCAACCCAGTATATGGTAGACATGTATTAGGTCTCCACTAAAAGTTGAGAATGCATTCATGGATTGTAATGAATCACCCAGCATCTAAGAAGCTCAAAATGCTTTGGCCATAGAATGCAAATGTTCAGAACTCGGGAATGTAGATAGGTGTACCTTATTGGTTTATTTCCTTACCTTAAGCCTCAACCTCAGTTCAGCCAAAACCGGTAGAGAAGCCTCTTCTCTTCCTTCACTTGCCTCTGAATTCTTGAGTCAACTCTTGAAAAATTAATGCCAATTTAAAAATACCAATATATTCCAATTCACTATTATAAGAAAAGGCATTGAAAAGTCTCATCATTCAAATATATTCATCATCAAGCTTGATTTAGACTAATAAATACTTTTTTTTTTTTTTTTTTTTTTACAAAAAGAAAAAGGAGGGATACCTGGCTGGCTCAGTCAGTTAAGTGTCTGCCTTCAGCCCAGGTCATGATCCCAGGGTCCTAGAATCCAGTCCTGCATCAGGCTCCTTGCTCAGCAGGGACCTGCTTCCCCCTGCCTGCCACTCCCCCTGCTTGTGTTCACTTGCTCTCTGACAAATAAATACATAAAATCTTAAAAAAAAAAAAAAAGAAAGAAAGAAAAAGGAGCCTAATCAAATTGTCCATCAGCATGGGTCAAAAAATCCAAATAATACTATGCACAGATTTTCCCACATTTGTATTCTCTGAAACACTTCAGTTAGATGGGAAATTCTATATAATACATCCCCTTATTGGATACTGACAAAGGTTATCTTAAAGTTTCAGAGAAGTCCCTCAGTAATGAGACTTATTTAACTTTGTTTAATCTAGGATTTGCCTACTTATTTAATGAAGGCATATCTTACGAGTATTAGTATTATCATGAACACAGTTTGGAAAACACTCCTGCAAAGTCTATGAAATAATCCCGTGGAAAGATAGATTTCCTGTAGTTGAATGCAATTTAAAACAAATCCTATTTTAGAAGAGAATTTCACCAAAATTCCAGAAAGATCTCTATTTTTAAAGCTAAAATTGTCAGACAGAAAAAGTAAATAACTTTCCTAAGTTCTATTGCACAATAAGTCTAAAAGTCAGGTCTCTAACTCTTAATCTTGTGCTCTTTCTACGGGTCAACACATGGAACAAGAGCTTGTTTGAGATCTAGCAAAAGAAAAATAGTCAGTTCAAATGGCCTTTTACTTTTTCCACAAAACTCACCAGGTTTCATGAAACAAAGGGTCAACTTTTCAGAGGCTGATTTCTACAGAAACTATGATTACTCGGAAACATAAACCCACCAAGCTCCCAACAATGTTTCAGATCCTAAGACTACTCCAAAATAACAACCATAATAATAATAAAAATAGGTTTAAATTTGGTTTTATTTTTTATCTATAGAAGAAAGGTTAGGTAAATACGAGAATTTACCTGTTCATTCCACTTGGTACTATAGGAATTTCAACCCCTTGAATTTCTACTTTAGGAATTCTGGGAGTTCCCTAGATGATTCCCACAAATACCCTTGGTACTTCCATATTCATATCCACTTCTTTCCCAGCATGTTACCAACGTAAAAGTGACAACTGAGCTACTAAATGCCAAGTAGAAGCATATTTGCTGCTGCTGTTACCTGCATTGATGACCCTAATGCCTAAAACCAAGAGAGCTGATGTCTGCAAGCAGGCGCTGGCAATGGGGTCAACACAACACATATGAAGGCTGTCACAGCTGGCAACCCACTGCCAGGGAGCCTGCCCATGCCTGTTTTGCTGACACCCCATTTTCACCTTGCATTCTCAATATCTCACAGAGACAGGGGAGAAATCACTTTTTAAATTTTATTAGCTTTTTGGTATGGTCCCTTTACCCAGGGACTCAAATGGAAGACAACAGTGACAAGGCCCCGGGCAATGTTCTCTCTCCCAGTTTATGCAACTCAATCCAAGTAAGTGCCTACTGGCTTCTTTTTGCCTTGGAATGAGGTCTTTCCTGAGCGGCTTCTCAGTCCTCTGTGGCTTTTCCCATCAGTTGTTTAATCTTCTCAGACACAGGACAGAATCCTAGGATGGACCCAACAGAGAATCTGGCGCGAGCCCGGCTGTATTAGCCTACACCCAGCTGTTCTCATCCAAAGGAAGAAGGGCTCTCTCCTTCACTGCCTCTCTGAAACAGTGTGCAACCGTTACGGGTCAGGCAAGCCCAGCTGCAAGGAGAGTATCGTTTTCCTAAATAAACATCAGTGTTAAAAGTAAGAGCTCCATGAAGTGGTGAAAAAGCCCTGGCCTGGGAAGAGGACATCTGGACTCTCCTCTTATTAGTTGTTTGGCCTCGAGTCCTTTAATCTCTGTGGACTTCAGCTTCCTCGTTGTAAAACCCAGGGCTCGTTCTGGTCACTAAGCTTCTATCAAGCCCTGACATTTGAATAGGTGAATCTAGGTCATCTAATTTCCACAAAGGGCACCAATATATTGATTGGCTTTATTGAATAAAGCATTTATTATGACTATTCCATCTCAGTGATTATTATCCACCTTATTTTATAGATAAATTAAAGTCCTAAAGTTTTATGTTAACATATATGCAACACTAGTATAAGGGTTCTATTAGCAAAAAAAAAAAAAAAGTTATGCCAATTTTCAATTGATGTTTTTTTTTCTTTTCCACATATTTATTAATGATTCTTTATTGTCCTTGTCTTTCCCAATCAAGTTGTGTCAATATTTGACAGCAGGACCCTTTGCATTCTCGTGGCTAAATGTGTGATTTGGACCTTCTTTGTCTTGGTCCTCAAGTAGCTCATTGCTGAAGGAGCGTCTTAAATGGCATCTATTCTTCTAACCTCCTCACCACCCCCAATATATGCTCCATTGCCCTGGAAGATTATTTTATTGAGAACAGATCTCTTCACATCCCTACTGTTCATAACCTCCAGAGATTCAGAATAACATCTGAGCTCTTTAAGGCATTCAAAACTCTCACAGTGTGGCTTCAACACACCTGTCAGTTTTTATTTTTCTAATCACCTTCCCTTATATTAAGCAAATGGATTTACTTTCAATTCCTCCAAACACTTTGGAATGAATACTAACACCTTCATTAACTTCGTTCCTCCGTTCATGCTGTCTGTTCCTCTCTCTGAGACAACTTTCCCTCATATACTTACATCCAAATCCTCTCTGTCTTCAAAAATTGAGCTCCAGTGAACCCTTTTCTTAAGTATTCCTCTATCCCATTGGAAGTAGTCTTTCTCTCTAAATCATCTCGTACTTTGTAAGTATCTCTACTTTGAAGCCTTTATAAATGTTTTGATTTTTCATTTATTCAATCTTTCTTCTCCTTCTAGACAATAAGCTCCAAAAGGACAAGAATCATGTCTGGTTTTGCTTATCATTCTGGTCTTCTGGTCTAGCACAATCCCTGTCATATTGTAGATGCTCAATAGGTAATTAACAATTAGTTGAATGAACATCTCTTAAGACCCATTTTCTAACTCATGAGGATAAATACTTGTATCCATGTCTTATCTTTCATAATCAACTATTAGCTCCTTGAAAACAGCATTTATGTCTGATTCCTTTTGGGTATCTCTTAAAGAAAAAATGTCTTACATGTTGAAAATACTTAGAAAGATTACTATTAAATATAATTTATAAATCTTTACTAATTTATAGTTGACTAACAAGGCTATTTTAGGAAAAAAAAAACTTTGGAGTCATATAGCTCTATGTTCAAATCCTAGCTTTGTAAGGTTGATAAAAAATGTTCAAGGATATTTTCCAATTAACATAAATATTATGCTTTACAACCTGCAAAAGGCTTTCATACATATCTCAGTTGATCGCCAAACAATGTTAGATAGTATTATTATCCCCAATTTATGGATGAGGAAACAGAGAGGTAAAAATAAGATGATTCAGGATTAAAGAGGTAATGGCCACTCAACTACTAAATGGAGGCACAGAAATTCAAACCAAGATTTTTGGAGGCCAAAGTTTATGTCTTTTCCCTTCTCATGAATATACTGACAGCATATAGACGCTGGCCAATGGATCTGTGTCTTTGGATAACAACATTGCTTCTAGAATTCAGGCCTCTTTTAGTACTTATTCACTGTTATGACCTCTGAAGACACAAGAAGGAGCTTATGTGGAGTTTCTGGGCTTAGGATAGAAAGGTGGTAGTAGTCCCCCCGTATCCGTGGTTTTACTTTTCATGGGTTCAGTTACCCTTCCTTAACTGCGGTCCGGAAGCAGATGATCCTCCTTCTGGTATGTTATCAGAAGGTCAAAAGTAACCTGACACTACATCACAGGGCCTACCTCCTTCACCTCACTTCGTCTCATCCTGTACACATTTTATCATCACACATCATCACAAGAGGAAGGGTGAATACCATGCAAAAAGATATTTTGAGAAAGAGAGAAACCACATTCACATAACTTTTATTATATTATATTTTTATAATTGTTCTATCTTACTGTGATTGTTGTTCATCTCTTACCGTCCCTAATGTATAAATTAAACTTTATCATAGGTACGTAAGCATGGGACATGTTATATATTGGATATATAGGGTTTGGTACAGTCTATGGTTTCAGGCATCTTCTAGGGGTCTTGGAACACATCCCCTGCAGATAGGAGGAGATTGCTGTATGTGATCCATTTTGGAGACAGAGCAGAAATAGGCCCATTTTCATATTTGACATAAAATTACAGAAAAGCCCTAAGAATTTTTTTTTTCTCTCTGACGCCTTCTTCACTAAATAGGTACAAAATGGAAACTCATCACCTTTATTTAAACCAGAGACCCTTCTTTGCTTTCCGTAAAACCACTTGATCTCCATATAGAAGCTCAAATCCAAGTCAAGAGAAAAACAAGCTATTATTTATCATGCAGTTTGCTTTCATCATGTTCTTCCCAGAAATGAATCTCCATCCCTCTCGGACTTGCTTTCACAGGACGCTCTGATCTGGCTCACCCTCACAGCACCGGGCAAGTTGTTTTGCCTGGCTTATTCCATCAATAGAAGCTCTCAGCTGCCTTTTCTCACACTCAGAATCCAGCAGAGCATTTTCCTTGGTCATCAACGGAGAAATGGGGAGTATCTTCTCTTAATGGGGCTGAGCTCCTGCCAAGTTCCAAAGTGCTCTCACCCTTCCTTAAAGATGCTGAATATTTGCTCCTTACTCAAGACATCTGGATACCTTGTGTGAGTAACCCCCTCCTGAGGGTGGTGGGTTGTTTGAAAGAGGATCATTCCAGTAAAAAAATATTTAGGCACTTTCAAACAATTCCGATAGAACTTGGTAACTTAAAGAAAACAAAACAAAAACCTTCCCAGTTGCAATTTCTACTCAATAGCAGGTGAAACAATAAAAAAAATATATCGAGCCAGCAAAATTCGTCTGTATCCAGAGAATTTTAATAAATTTTAAAACAAATAAATCCACACAGATCCTCTGGGGTTTTGCCAGCAAGTCTTTAACGATCTGTTTTTAATAGCCAGGCAATATCCTACAGCAGCAGACATCGAAGAGTAATGAAGTACTCGGTCAAAAATAAATAAATAAGGGCAATAAGAATGCGGAACACAACTTCAAAAGAGAAACACAACACTTTGGCTGAAACAGGAGGAGTCCTAGAAGTTATTCTGGTTGAGTATCTGTCAGTTGGGCAGCTGAGCCGTGATGGCCCTTTCATTCTTACTCCCAAGCAGCGTGACAGGTGTGAAGCCCGACACTACCTCCTTCACTGCTTGCCAGCCAGACGGCTAAAGGTCAATACAGATCTGATTAACAGTTGCGTGGGAATCCTGAGATGTGATCTATTTTTCCTTTTCTTTTTTCACAGCCCCAAAATTGCCTCAAAACTTCGGAAACAAAAAATAATGTTTAAAAAGACACTTTTTTGGTAACCATGATTCGTCCAGTTAGAGTAACACCTCATTTGTCTGTCATCAGTGAGGGAAGGTATGTTCTTCACAAATTAATTTTTCAATAAAAGAAAGCACGTTGAGTGTTCAAAGGAGGAAATTTCTTTTCAATATTTTTGCTGGAACTCTTTCTAAAAGATATTACATATTGAACAGGATCTGACCTTTCCTGATGATTCAGTTATCATCACGAACGTCAATCACTGTGAATAGCCACCAACTCCTTCCTCCAGAGTGCAAATATACTGGAATCTCTCACAAGCTAAAAGAAATGTTCTTTTTTTACCCTATCTACCTTGAATTACTCCCTTTACTTTCTTTTTTTTTTTTTTAAACTGCTTTATTGGGATATAATACAGATACCATAGAACTCACCCATTTAAAGTGTATAATTAATAGTTTTAGTATACGCACAGGTATATGCAGCCATTACCATAATGAACTTTAGAACACTTTCAGAAAAATACTTGTACCCTTTAGCTATCGTCCTCCCTGTCCTTTGCTACCACTCCCACCCTCTCCAGCCCAAAGCAATACTACTCGACTTTTGATCTCTAGACTTTCCTCTTCTAGACTTTCATATTGATGGAATCGTATATTCATATTCTCAAGGTACATCCATATGGTTGCATATATATCAGTACTTCATTCTTTTCTACGGCCAAATACTACTCCATTGTATAGATGGATACACCAGATATTTCAGTCCACTTCTCTGTTGATGGACATTTTGGGTTGTTTCTACCTTTGACTCTTTTGAAGAATGCTGCCATAAACATTTGTGCACAAGCTTTTGTGTGGACACATGTTTTTATTTCTCTGGAGTACGTACCTAAAAATGAAATTGTTGGGTCATATGGAAACTCTATATTTAATCATTTAAGGAACTGCCAGGCTCTTTCCCAAAGTGGTTGCATCATTTTACCTCCCTTCCGGCAGTATATGAGAGTTCTAATTTCTCCACCTCCACCTGACTTCTTGATCCAGCCATTCTAGTGGGTGTGAAGTGGTATCTCATTGTGATTTTGATTTGCATTTCCCCGATGACGAATGATGTTGAGCCTCTTTTCCTGTGCTTATTGGCCATTTGTGCATCTTCTTTGGAGATATGTCTATGCAGATCCTTTGCCCATTTGAAACTGGGTTGTCTTTTTACTATTGAGTTGTAAGGGCTCTTTATTTATTTCATATATAAATCTGACAAGTCCCTTGTTGGTTACATGATTTCAACTGTTTTCAACTATAACTGTCATCCTTGTACTTTATTGACGGGGTCCTTTTCCCTTAATTTCCTTCTGTTGTTGCCCAGCTACTTGAAAGACGTTCCTTGTAGTCCACTATGTCTTGCTTCCCATTTATTACTAAAATCTACCACAGTGTGGTTCCGACACCCTCCATTCCTTTGAAACCCTCTTTTTAAGGACAAGTTGCTCTGATTAGAGCCAACAAGGACTTCCCTATTGTTAAATCCAAAGGCTTTTCCTTAATGCTCTATTTGTCCTTTGACATTCGGCAGTGTTCTACCTTCATTTCTTTGAAAAATTCTCCTCCTTAGCTTTATGACACCATTTTCTTCAGATTTGACTCCTAATACAATAACAATTCCTCATTTTCCTCTTCTGCTCCTCTTACTCTCCCTCCACTCAAATGTTGATGTTCCCTGGTTTCATCTGCCATCATCTTTCCAGAGTACGTATTCTTCTTGAATGATCTCATGTATTCCCATGCCTTCAGCTATACTGATAACTTCCCAGAGAAATCACCAGCCTCTATCCTGTTCTAGAGTCCAGAACCATATTTTTAACCTACTGGGAGTACTCCCTCTTAATCACTTGGAAATCCTTTAGGCAGCTAAGCCATGACATTTTCAAAATCTAAAATAACCTTTCTCTCTAATTGTTCATCTTTCCTTATTCTCATGTCATTGGGGCAAAGAAGTCTGGAATCATTCTCCTTAAATCTTTTTCTTTCATGTTGGTCTCATGCTGGTAATCATGTCTCTTACCTTCTAACTATTTTTCTAATCTTCTCCTTTCACTTATTCACTACTGTCATTGCCTTTTAATAAACTTACATAACCACTTATTAGGATTATTTCAGTACAGTCTGAATCCATTCTTCCATCATCTCTCTTGTTCAATCCATCTTTACTCTGTGAGCCAGCATTAACTTTATAAAACACAAATCTGTTATTGGCACCCTTTACACTATCTACTTTTAATGACTCCCTGTGACTCACTGGATAAATTCAGACTTCCTTTCATTATGTATCAGACACTTAATTAGTTTCTCCCTTGTCTACATTTCTCCTGCTGTCTGGTTCATCAACCCCACAACCCAGAAACCTTAAACTTCTATTCTCCCAAAATGCTGTACTCATTTCTTTTTTATTGGTGTGGAACAAATTACCAGAAATTTAGCAGTTTTGATGACATAAATGTATTATCTCACAGTTTCTGTGAATCAGAACTCTGGCACATTTTAGTTGGGTTCTCCACCCAGGGTCCCACTAAGGTGAAATCAAGGTGTCAGACACCTGTGTCCTCATATGGAAGCTTTACTAAGAAGAGATCCATTTCCAAACTCCTTCAGGTTCTGTGTAGAATGTTTTACTTGGAGCCATATCCCACTCTAACTAAGGGCCACGCTCAGCACCTAAAGATGATTCAGATCCCTATGTATGCCCTATCCACAATGGGGTGTTTTGCTCCTTCAAGGCCAGTGGGAGAATTTCTCTCTTTGAATCTCTTCACTTCTTTTAAGGGCTCACTCGATTAAATTAGGCCCACCCAAGAGAATCTCCATTTTGATTAACTCAAAGTCAGCTGATTAGAAACCTTAATTCCATTTGTACAATCCCTTTTTGACAATTAATACAATATAATCATGTGACTGATATCCCCTCGTATTCACTGGCATGTTCTGCTCACACTCAAGGAGAAGGGATTATGTTCAGCAGGGCATGTTCAGCAGAGGTGGGAATCTTGGGGGCCAAATCAGAATTCTGCCTGCCATACTTTACACATGTTTTTTCCCTGCTCTATGCCTGTGGATATACAGTCATTTCTCTCTATTATAGCTGTTCCTCCATTATTAGTTTGGAAAGCCCCTGATTGGTTTTTAAGTCCCGCTTTGGATATTACTCATCCATTAAGCCTTCAAGACAAACCAGTTTTTCCCTTCTCTCTCTTTCCATTGCACTTTCTTTTTCTATCATAATTGTTTATGTTTCTGCATTCCCAGCTGAACGGTGATATTTTCAAGGACATAAACTACCCTTTACTTGTCTTTGCTTTCCCAACCCCAGCTATGTATTAAGTTCTTAACAAATGTGTATTGAATGAAGTAATCCAATTCTTTGCTGTGCAGCAAGGCCATGATAACCTCATTGGCTGTTAAAGTGAATTGAGCTTTTAACCACATAGCAAATGCCCTCAGTTTGACACTGTTAAGCCAGTTTTTTGCTTTGTTTTGGTTTGCTTTGGTTTTGGTTTTGGTTCTCCCTCTCCCATTGTATTATCAGATTCTCAAATGTTACTGCTTCTTAGAGTCAGGGGACCTGACTACAATTGCTTCTTTGGAATTGACATATTCAAACTCGTGCAGACCAGGAAACAAACTAATTAAATATATTAGAATTAAGGACTAAGCATGAGTACAATGGTTGTACTTTCATTAATTGTCAGAGAGTCTCTTTTATGGTTGTAGTACATGACCTTTGGCACAGAGACTGCAAAATCAATTTTGAATGTTTTCGTAGGCGTTCTTCCAGATACTTGGAAACCAGCTAGCAGTTTACTGGGTAAATGGTCTTTGAATAAGTGAGGGACAATTTTACATTCACAAGATCAACCATTTTGAAAGGTAACTTTTAAAAGGAGGCAGCTAAAAGCAAGAGAACTTGTCCAACTCTTTACTGTTCTGTTTACATAATTACTAGGAAATGAAGGTTTTCAATGAACTTAACAGAAAGTCTTGAAATTGGAAAAATGAGCTAACAATATTTCTTCCAAATTAAATGTTTAATTCACTTGTTTTTGTCATTTCATTCATTGAGTGTCCCAAGTGGAGAGATAAGATCACAAACATACATTTTAGAATCGGGCATCAAGTCCCCAGCAGACCACAAAAAAGCAGAAGTCAATGAAGCAGACCTCAGTGGAAAAGCCTATAAATTTTAAGCTGCACAAGTTCTACACTTCCAATGGCTACAATGGCAACTCGCCAGAGGCCTGAGGGCCACACTTAATTTGCACATAAATTTATATAAAATTTCAAATTGTGAGCATGCATGAACAAGCTTAGCACTCATTTGCATGATAAATGGAAATGTTTTGTTTGCTTGTACTAGTTAGGAAAGCTTCAAGATGAATAAGTTTTGTCCCCAGACCACTATTATGCAAAAATGGTGCCTCTGGGCTTTTATAGTCTTTATTTTAAAATAAACATACTGGTGGTATTTCAGGGCCTGCTTGTTGCTGTTCTTATTGCCTGTTTAATATAAAACATGCTTAATAGATAACATTAGTGAGACACCCTGAGAAACCAAATATAACATTCATAGCAGTCTCTTTAAGGAAAATTGTGATTCCATTCCACATGTAGAAACAAACCTTCGGTTTGATTCAATGTTATACTCAAACCACAGACTCTCAAAGACATCTTTATTGAATGAGTTCTTTGTGTTTTGGGTGAGTGATAGGTTAGACTGGGTGTTGACTATGTGTAGATACCAGTGACACAGAATAATATTTTTAAATAACAAATTTAAAAAGAAGCAAGTACTCGACTCTTACATTCATCTGCAATCAAGAAGACATGTAGTATTAGGAATCAGAAGATAGCCGTAATATAAAGGACTTACATGGAGTAGGGAAGGATATGGGTCAAGGTGCATCCAACTTGGGTTGTTCTCTTCCTGCTGAAGGTCAGGAAGATCTGTAAAGCCTTATTCATTTCGCTAATCTAGTAAATGGATGATTTGGTAATAAAAATTATATGAACACATTTCCTCAAGGAAAGAGTAAACTTCCGGTATTTCAATATTAAATGTGCCTGTATAGTGTGAAATAAGAATAAAAATAGTTGAAACAACAAAAGAAGAGTTGATGGTAACCAAACATTGAGCAAGTACGGACATAAAACGCAGTACTTTTCTACAGTCTTTATGTCAGAAAAGGATAGACACTAGAATGTGTGTCTGATGTGTTCACCATATTATCTCCTTTGCCTGGTCCAATTTCAGCACATATGGGCAACCATTAAATCTTTATGGGAATGATGGTAGATCTGGTATCTAACACTGTGACTCAGTGAGACTCAAAATATGTGGTGTTAGAAGGGAATCAGTGGATAATAGAGAATCAGCATGAGAGATGAAGGAGAAGACTTTGACTCAAACTTGGAGATACGTTTTCCCATTCCTAGTGCAGTGTTTCATCTTCTCTAGTGAGGTGGGATTGAGGGTGATACAGAGACTCATATGCCAGTGATATACTATGTATATCTATTACAGATATATGTTTTTTCATATATTATCTATAGCTGTCATATATATTATATATGTATGTTAGGTTAACAGCAGAATACTCCACAATATTACTCTAATCCTTTTTCTTTCTTTCTTTCTTTTTTTTTTCTTAGAGGAAAAAAAAGAGAGGGCAGGGGGTGAGGGGTTTCATCTAACTCCCCTGAGATCATGACCTGAGCCAAAATCAAGAGCTGGACATTTAACTGACTAAGCCACCCGGGCACCCCTACTTTAGTCCTTCTTCAATTCACATAAGTCTTGAAAACCTAATCACACTGAACTTAAGTGAGTCAAACAGCACTTTCTCAGGGTTCTATTGGATAGAATACAAAGGCAGAGTAAGAAGAACTGTTAGGATGTTTCATTACAAAAGCCTATTCTTGTATGGCATAATTTCATACAGGCTGATCCCCCCCCTTTTTTTTAAGAATTTATTTATTTATTTGGGAGAGAGAGAGAGAAAGCACACAAGCAGGGGGAAGGGGCAGAGAAAGAGGGAGAAGCAGACTCCCTGCCAAGCAGGAAACCCGATGTGGGGCTCAATCCCAGGACCCCAGGATCGTGACCTGAGCCAAAGGCAGACGCTTAACTGACTGAGCCACGCAGGTGCCCACAGGCTGATCCCTTTAAGCTTAATCAGAATAACAGAACACAATAAGAAGAACACAAATCCATGCTAACAGTCCCTATGGCATAATGCTAATTAAAAAACTGAATAATTTTGAGTTATTGAGTATTTCCAGGAATTTGGGAGTGGGATAGAGAACTATAGGTAGAGCAGTGTTGTTTTTATTTATTTTTTAAAGACTTATTTATTTACTTTTTTATTTTTTTAAAGATTTTATTTATTTATTTGACAGAGATAGAGACAGCCAGCGAGAGAGGGAACACAAGCAGGGGGAGTGGGAGAGGAAGAAGCAGGCTCCTAGCAGAGGAGCCTGATGTGGGGCTCGATCCCATAATGCCGGGATCACGCCCTGAGCCAAAGACAGATGCTTAATCACTGTGCCACCCAGACACCCCAAGACTTATTTATTTTTTTGAGAAAGAGAGAGAGCACGCACTCAAGTGGGGGGAGGGGCAGAAGGAGAATGAGAGGGAGAAAATATCAAGCAGACTCCCTGCTGAGTGGGGAGCCTGATGATGGGCTCAATACCACAATCCTGAGATCATGACCTGAGCCAAAATCAAGAGTCGGAAGCTTAACCAACTGAGCCACTCAGGTGCCTCGGTAGTGTAGTTTTATAGCAAATAAACTATAGCAAGTCAGATGATATACAGAAAATTCACTAGATTGAGAAATAAGAGACCTCTGCAACCAACCACATAACGTTTGCTAGAGTCATTTAATCTCAGGAAGACTCAGTTTTCTTGCTGCAAAATGATAGTTGATCTACATAATACCTAACTTGCCTTCTACCTCTAACCTTCTAAAGCTCTGAGCCTGATTTTTGGTTGTTGTGTTTAGTACTATTTCATTTAGCAAGTCCGTGATATAGTTTTGTAATTCTCTTGCATTTATGTTTGCAAACAATAGTTTACTACAGCATCATCCAAAGGCCTGGATTGTTTCTTATACGTTTGATGACTGTAAGTTGTTGACTAAATTGGTGTTCATGATTATATAGCTCTTCTAACCCACCAAAGAATAGGCATGAGCAAAAACTGGGCAGACGTAAAAACAGGTGTCTAGGAAGTCTGGCTGAGATGGAGTACTAATACAACAAGTATTGGAAAGCCAGTGAGAAATTAGAAGCCAGTGGCCACATAACATTGCTAGGTAGATATATAGCATAATATGTATATTTTGTAAGATGTCGAACAGATCGGTCTGTTGACAGTAAAGACTCTGAAAAGGCCTCTGAAATCAACCTCAAGCACAAGAAAAGCAGAGAAGAATGTTGAATGTCTTTCTTCTCAAATGCATGTAGCATGAAAGAATAGGATTAGTAAATTTTAGAAGTGGTTTAAATACTTCACATGCTTTCCAAATACTTTAAAAGCAATAAACTACCCTGGAAGAATAAAGAAGACTATATTATCCAAATACTCATGCCCAGGAGTTCTGGTTTCTAAGGTATGATGATTCCTTAGGCTTTCACCCTACCAAACTGATTTGAACACTATGCATGCCTATTTCGTCAAAGACCTTGGTGTCAAATTTTAAAAGCCTCTGAAGATGCTTTGTGAAATGTATTGAGCAACAAGAGATGCTTCCCCTGGGAGTATTTCTTTGGGAAATTCAGTTACTACTTGGGAATGGATCAACTTCTGAAGTCATAATGGTTTTGATAAAATTCATATCATCTTCTTGAAAGCTAAAAAAATGAGATATATTTTTAATGAAGTTCTAAGGGAAATGGTCCTCAAAAACAAGTCTTCTCATTTATTTTGCCAGAATGATTTGTGTTGGCATGACTGGGGTTCTAACTTACTGGTAGGAATTTCTATGAGAATGTCAGCCCTCCTGTTCACAGGTTTATAGCAGTTGCCACTTGTCCTATATTTTCTGTTTAAGCACACTACCCAACAGAAAACTCACATCTAAAAATATAGTGTATGAAAAAAAATTTAGAAAAAATAGTGTACGGTCCCTTGTGAGATGCCTGTAAAAGTAAGTTAAGTTGAAGGACAAAGCTCTCATACTCACAGAGTACACATGGTTCTTCTGTAAATCAATCTGCCTTTTAAAATGATTTTTCCTAAACCTCCTGCTTTAATTAGTTCTTGTCCTTCCCTCAGGGGCCATTGTTAGCAAAAGACCATAGCAACCTTTTAGATATTTATAAACTACGTTTGTAGATACAATAAAACTTTTGGTGAGGTCAGCTAAATAAAGCACAAACCAGCTGCCATATCTCCTACCCTCTGAATTTCAATGAGATGTAGTCCCTCAAGATATTGAAGGGAACATGAAAACAAAAAAAGTTATATGCTAAGAGCCAGAGTAATTTTGCTAAATAATACCAAAGGCATAACACCTTTATTTCATGAGATAGCATGAAGCCATTTCTTGTATGAAAGTGAAGTATCTTTCGCTATGAGTTCTAAAGTGTTCTGAGGTCCTAAAACTTTTTCCACAAAAAAGTAAGATAAATTTTCATTATCACAATTCATGTTAGCATATTAAGAAGTCCTGTTCCAAAAAGCCCCATTTAACTTTGTTTAAACCTTTTTAAAAACTTATCTTACCTTTTTCTTTTTTCTTAGAACACCTATTATTATTACAAGGAATGATTTTTCTGCACTCCATGTCTTTCCTTTTGTGGAAACGAAACATAAGTGGCCACAATTTTCCTTACTTGGCCAAAATACTACTAAACTGGCACAAATAATAACATGTAACTGCCATGCTTTTATGATTTCGATTGCCTCTTTCTCCTAAGGAAAAAAATAACAGATACCCCAGAGCCCACTCTAAGTCCCTCCATTCACGCACCAATCCCCTGATTTGGAATTCCTACTGTTTACCGCTCAGACTTAGAACTTTTGAGTCATTTTTTCTTCCCATATGTGTCTGCCTATCAGGTGTGATTTTAAAGGGTATCAGAATATCAATAACAAGAGTAACAGCAACAATATGAAAAGTAACAATACAGCTTTAAAATCAACCGTCTTAGTGGTGAATGGACGCTATGTGATAGAAGTTTCCACGGAGTATTCTTTTCTTCTCCCTGGAAAGACTATAGCCAGAATACCAAAATAATGCCTGAAAGAAGACAGTTTAAGAAGTAACTAAAACAATAAATTTTGCCTCTTGGGAAAGGTTAGTCACCACTTTGGTTATTGTGTTACTACTGATGTATTTGAACAGACTCCTCATTTTCTTCACCTCTAGTATTTCTAATTCTTCTTGTGTCCTTACAATCATTGAGGGTCTGAGTGAGCCATAACGACTTAGACGAAGCTGTTCAGGAGAAATAAGAAAATTGACTTCATGGTGAGTTGAAGGTGGCAGGCAGAGAGGGAAATAATAATAATTACTTCATTACTAAAATTCTGCAAGCACGCCACCATATGTTCTTACCGAAGCTCTCTACATCCAGGAGCCAAATGTCCTCTAGAATTGCTGCTTAAAAATACAGACATTGGGATGTTTGAACAAAAGCAGAAGAGAGTAATTATTTCAAGGTGGCATTCACGACATTAATGCCTACCTTCTTTGGAAGGTAAAATGCTATGTTTGAGGATGTGGACTTTGAAAAGTCTACCTTTTATTAGACCCGCCATAAAAAAAAAATGGCACTTGAATCCTTATGTATTTGGTTGCCTAACTTTGAAATTAGGCTCTGTAGGATAAAGGAACAAAGCAAGGAAGGTATATTAAAAATCCTACTTCCAAATGTATGTCCATGGGACCTATGTTACTTTAAAATGCTTAAAATATCTATAAATTTACCATGGAATATTTCTAGCTTCAATGGCTCTAAAAGCTTATATGTTTAGCATTTACAAACCAAGTGCCTTCAAGTCAAGGTACCAATAGGCTATGTTGAAGTTTGCACACTTTGAAAATTCTACTTGGCATTAGACCCACCATTAAAAAAAGGCAAGGGGGGCACTTAGAGAGCATTAGAGGTGTGTGTTTCCTAAGTCGATTGTGAATTTGGCTTAGGTAATCTTGGCAGAAAGTTACCACCTTCCAGATCTTTGTTCTACCTGGCTGAAAACAAGCCAGAACGTGCCATTTTCCTAATTAAAAACCATCAGAATCCTCTTGCCCTTTTTTTCCAGGGAAGATTGTATAGTGAAGGGTTAATGGTTCAAATCCTGGTTCTGATGCTTGTGGCTATGTGACCATAATGTTTTCATCTGTGGCCTAGGCATAATAATACTTTCCCATGGTATTGTTGCAAGAATAAAATGAAGAACAGAATGGGCTCATTTTTCCAAGGCAGCTCTGAGTTGACTTCTTAGTTGACAAACCAGCTTACAGGGAACCCCTTCTCCGAAGAAGATCAGAACAACTTTAAGGATGCAGGAAAACCTCTGTGGCCCAGGATGTGGGAAACCAGATGCCCTCTCCCTTACCTCCAGGTTTCCATTCTCCCTTCCCAAAGAGGAGTCGCCTGCAAGCTGTGAAAGAGCCCAGGACTCCAAGAACCAGGATGCGAGCCTGGCAGAGCTGCCCCTCCCAGCCCAGCCAGAGCCACTGGGAATAATATCACCTAATTCAGAATCTCCATGAGAAATGGAGTGAAGTGAATGTCTTTTGAAAACAGGACTGGTCACAGTCCATGATCATCAGTCAAACCATAACCAAAAGCATGGAGGCAGTCTATTTGTCCGTCTGATCATCTCCTAGGAACTAGGAAGCCACCCTTCAGGAGCTCCCATCCGAGTGGGACCTTCCCCCGCTCCTCCTTTCTCAGCCTTTACTGAAATGTTAGCCACCTGGAAAGGGATCTGCTAGTGAGACCTGGGGCTTTTGTTCCCTGCCCCACTCACATCACTTACCCCCTCAGAAGATCCAGTACTCTCCTTCGGGGAGATTTGAGCTTTGCTCAAGCAGCTGGAGAAGACATAGCCATCACAGGTCATGGTTCCTTCAAAGGTCAGGGCTCACATGACTCCTCAGTAGAGAGGGCTGGGCCTGAGCAAGAACCCCACTGCAGGCTTTCGTATCAGTGAAGAGGCTGGGTCCCTTCCCCTCTTGACTCTTTTGCCTATTATCCCAGAGCTCAGCCCCAACCCAAAGGCTCTTCCATTTACCATCAACATGGAAACTTGGCTCTTCACATGGGTGTATTCGCCTTTTGTGCATTATCTTGTTCTTTAAAACTGCCAGTCCATGAAGGAGTCCTGTGGTGTGAAAGGGCCTGGCCGGTCACCCAGAGGTGACTGAGCACCTCAGACCTCAAGCTGGGTAGACAAGTTTAATAAAGATTTTATGTCCTTGAAAAAAATTGAAGAATAGAATGAATTATGTGTTTAGTTGACATTATTACTTTTGTTTTCATCAAGTCATGCTTGCTTGCCTTCTTGCCTTTATTAATTTTAGTTTCTCAGCCAGAAATGACTTTTTCCTACTTTTTTCTAACCAAGCAAAGTTCTAAGTATCTTTTGAGTCCCAATCTAATTATAGCTTCTTTTATGAGCCTCTCTTTAATGTCTCCTGGTAGAATTAATTGTCCTTTCTTCTGGGTCTCTGTAGCTTCCTTATACGTATCTGTAGTATTTCATTTCCACCAAAGATCTATTATATGTGAAGCACTGTGGAGATACAAAGAAGAGTGTGACTTGATCTCTGTTCTTGATGTATTACAAGTCTGACATATTGCATGAAGACTTTTTGATCTCCCTCACCAGGCTGAGAATGGAATAAGGCATAGCCCAAATCATCTTAGCACAGTACATGCCACATTGAAGTTTTTGATAAATGTGGCTTGAATTAGGTTGAATTATATCAAAAAGGGCTTGTTCTTTACTCTCCTCTAATGAAACACTCTGTACATGACTGAAGCATCCATATGAAAATAGGCCAAAATGACTCTGTGGCCTGGCAGGGCGCTGCACAGGGTATGGAAGTCCAGGGTGCTTGGGGTATTGGTCTAAAGCAGATGGCCATTGGCTGAACCTCTCTTTGAATCATGCTGCTCTCCAAAGGGGACAGAATATCTTTTCTTGGAATAAAATACAGTAATATTCTACCTTTTAACTTTTTTTTTCTCATCCCTTCCAAATTTTATCTAGCTCTTATGATCTAAAACAGTACTCACCATAAACTCTGAAATATAGCACAAATTTCCTTTCCCACATCCTCCTACTGGTCCTCTTTGAGAACTTACCCTCTGTTCAGTTTAAGCTGAGGGTGACTGAACCTTGTCGCTCGCTCTAAACTGGAAAGAGATGGCATCGAAACGAAGCATTTTATTTTAATTCTGAATACAAATGTTTCATCAAAACCATAAAATCTCCATGGCAGTTCATTTTCACATCTCTTTGTCAATCCAGAAGGATAAATAAGGAGGTAAATGAATATTAAGTCACACCTTAAAAAATGTCATCAATCAACCTTTCCAACACAATCATCAAGAGGAAGACCATTAATAACGGTTTGGTTTTGAAATATAAGTGCAACAAGCACGTCCTCAAGAATGTGGCATAAAGAATATCCCTTTATGACTGATTTGAAAGAAAGGTCCCAAGAGGTCCTGGTTGTAACTGTCTGAGGAGAAAAGGAAAAAAAAAAGAAGAAGAAGAAGAAAAATAACAAGAAGAATTCTTTCTATTGCAATACCAAGGGAAAGAAACTAAAGCCTATACATTACTTCGCTAAGGCTGCGTAACAAAGACCACAAACTGATTGTCTTAAACAACAGAAATTTATTGTTTCACAGTTCTGGAGGCTAGAAGTCTGAGATGGAGGTGCCGGCAGATTCTTCCTTCTGAGGGTTGTGAGGAAGAATCAGTTCCATGCCTCTCGCCAACTTCTGGTGGTTTTTCTGGCAATCTTCAGCATTCCTTGCTGTATATAGAAACATCACCCTGATCTCTGCCTTTCTCTTTGCGTGGTGTTCTCCATGTGTGTGTGTCTACGTCCAAATTTCCCCTTTCTACAAGGACACCAGTCACATTAGATTAGGGGGTCCCCCGTGCTCCAGTATGACCTCATCTTATCTAATTACATTGGCAATGACCCTAGGATTTCCACGTATGAATTTGTGGGGAGGGAACACAATTCAATCCACAACAGCCCCCTTTTATTACACAAACAGATTTCATGATGTTTGTGTGATTCTCAAGCACACATGGCAGTGGGGATTCAGTCCAAGACTAGAGATCTCCAGAAGTCAGGGAGTTAAGAGACTGAAATAAAAACAAAGATGAAGAGTGAGAATAGATTTCAGCAAAACCATCAAGAAGGCAATAGCAATTATTGAGAGACCAGGTAGGAAAATCTCTGCCATTTTTAGCTGCCCCCAGAGGAAGCTACTCAACTGCTATGTGAGCACCTGACACATAGCTACAGAATTAAGTTTGTAACCAACTGAAATACTAGGTCAGTCTTACTTGACTTCTCAGGCTTATTTGCTTCAATTGTTCCCTTGCACCTTTCTACACAGCTCTTTTTTTTTTTTTTCTCCTTGTGTGGCAACTCAATGTATGTACATGATCAAAAACAGATTAGCTCCCAAATACCTGAGCACCTTGGGCATTAATAGTCTATTATTCAACTACCTTGTAAGAGCGAATGACTCCTGTATCAGTTTTGACAGTATTTAACTCTTAATATATATTCTCATTAATAATGGGTTAAATATTTATGGGTTTATTTATCTCATGTAAGAATAAATACAGGAGTCCATGGTATTTTAATGATGCTAAGAGGAATCCTGACTCTAATTCTCTGTTCCCTAATCCCTAGCTTCCAGGTATTGTCCTTAAGCTGTTGCCAATGGATTCAAATAGCTTTTGTACCTTCAAGACTCAAGATCTCAAAGCAGGTAGGAAGAGGAAAGGGGAAATGACACAGGGAAAAAGGACAGGGGGCATAACAGCCAAGTACATCTTTTGCAATCAAGGATGTAAAAACCTTCCTGGATGTAAAATGTAAAAACTCCCCACGAAGGAGATATATATATATATATATATATATATATATANGCTCGATCCCAGGACCCTGGGATCATGACCCAAGCCGAAGGCAGATGCTTAATGACTGAGCCACCCAGGTGCCCCATGAAGCAAATTTCTAATGCATCTTGTTCAGACTGTGTCATACAACATTTGTGGCTTCATAATAGATAAAAACAAATGCAATTATATTTTCAGCTCTGGCCTCTCTCTTGGGGTTAGATCTGTACATCTAGCTCCACCTGGATGTCCCAGAGTCAACTTACACACCACCTATCCAATACAAAAATAAATTCCCCTTCTATTCTCATTACTCCTCCATAGATGTTCTCCATTTTAGTAGACATCTTAAGACAGAATTCTTGGCAATGCTCAAATTCTTTTTCTATATATTATATGTAATTAATAACTAAGTCTTGTATTCTGTCTCCCAAATATCTCTTGAGCTCTCTCTATTCCTTTCTTTCTTTTTTCTTTAGTTTTGATCCTTATAGCTCTTGCCTAGAAGACCATAATTACCTACTGAATGGTCATCTCACTTCAATATTTAATCCATTCCAATACGATTCCATATCACTAGAGAAATGACTTCCTAAAAGGCAAATCTGATCAGATACTCCACCACCACCTCTATACACCTTAGTAATATATATGGGGTTTTCAATGATCTGACCTATGGCTTTCAATCTGACAAATTATTTGCAATCCCTGTGCATACCAAACTCTCTCAGATTAGTATAACTAGTTGATTAAAGGAATTAACTTAGTAGGGTACAAGCAGAAAGTACAATTATTCTTTGCCACCATCTCCCTTTAAAAACCATTCAATTAAATTGTTCTTGAATGTACTTGGGTAAAATTTTGAGGTGACTCCTTAGTTTATTCAGGCCATTCCTAAATCAACAAATATTCTCTAGTTTCAGATGTTAAATATTCTCATCCAATCTGTATGAAAATTTTATCTTTCCATTGTCTAGGGAGGAGAATACCACTAATAAACTCTACCAGAAATATTGATAACGGCTACACAAATGGATTTTTGTGGGCACTAATAGATGACCTAACACCTATCTTAAAATGTGCAGGCTTTTGACATCTATTATCATCAACTTGGAAGCATCACCCAAAACTCCAGACTAGAAAAGATCCTATTTTAACATTAACATTAGAAAACATTTATTAACCTGTTAACTTCCACCCTATCACCTTCCCTTGCAATATATTTCCTTCCTTCATCGTCCGAATAACTCATACTTTTATTTCAAGATGATTTAATACATTTCTTATGAGATCTTTTCTCACCCTTCATCCCAACTGAAGTTATATGCTTTCTCCATTCCATATCTTCTGGTATACAAATTCATCAGAGCAATTATCACATCATACAGTAATTATATTTTTCCATATCTGCCTTTCTCCCTAGAATGTAAATTTCTCAGGGAATGAAACCAGCCTCATTCATCTTTATAATTCCAAGAGTGTAAGACAGTACCTGGACTGTTATTTAATAAATGAATCTATGAATCAATGAATAAACTCATTGTTTGAATAAATAAAATGTAATTGAAATGATTGAACTCCATGGTTGGGGTTGCCTTTAGGAAGGTTTGGGAGATCTGTTAATTTTTTTATTATTCACAGAGATGATGATATTAGAAATTCACTTTCTAAATAATAAAAATTTTCATAATTTCATCCTGCTTTTGGAGTTTTTGCCCCTTGATAGAAGAGTTTCATACCCATAGTAGTATCTGTAGAATGGTACTTATCTACTATACTCAGCAGGGCTCCAGGAGAATCAGATTGAGGACATTTCCATGATAAGAACTCGCCTGGGAATTTCGTAGCCCTTCTAGGCAGCTTTTCCAGGAAACTCTGTATTCATGAGAAAACACTGACAATATTTGTTATTGAGTCATACTTTTGCTTTTTATACATAATCATTTTTAGGTTACTTACCTTTCAAAATAGCCCTCAAATCTGACCACTTCTTTCCAGTTTTTCTAACTCTGCCTCTGCCTGGATTGCTGCAGCAGCATCCCAACTATCTCCTTAAATATAGTTCTTTCTCCAGTCCGCACTGCAGCCAGGATGATTTTCTGAAACAGAAACGCTATTGTTTTCCTTCTTTAAAAACATAAAACCCGGGGCTCCTGGGTGGCACAGCGGTTAAGCGTCTGCCTTCGGCTCAGGGCGTGATCCCGGCGTTATAGGATCGAGCCCCACATCAGGCTCCTCTGCTATGAGCCTGCTTCTTCCTCTCCCACTCCCCCTGCTTGTGTTCCCTCTCTCGCTGGCTGTCTCTATCTCTGTCAAATAAATAAATAAAATCTTTAAAAAAAATAAAAAAATAAAAAAAAATAAAAACGTAAAACCCTCCAATGTTTTCTACTATCAGGCTAAAGTCCAAACTTCTTAATACGGTTTGCAAAGAATTTGTGACCCACTCCCCTGTGCCCTGTATAACTTTATTTCAAACCCTCTCTCAACCTTCTTTCAGTTTCTAGAGGAATATTCTCATTCTCTCTCTTTCCCCCACCCTCTTCTCCTCTTTCTCTTCCTCCTCCTCACCAGAATATTCTTTATAAATGGAATCATTTTTTTAAATTTCATTGTTGGATTATTCATTGCTGATATGTAAAAATACAATTGAGTTTTGTATACTGGTTGTTGATCTCATATCCTGCAACTCTGCTAAACAGTCAATTAATCTTTGACAAGGATGCCGAGAACACAAAATAGGGAAAGAAAAGTCTCTTCAAAAAATGATATTAGAAAAAATGGATATCCACATGCAAAAGAATGAAATTAGATACTTATCTCACACTATACACAAAATTTAACTTGAAATGGATCACAGACTTACATATGAGACTTGAAACCATAAAACTCTTAGAAGAAAACATAGGGAAAAATTTTCTTGACATTGGTTTTGTCAATGATTTTTTTTGGATATGACACCAAAAGCACAGGCAACAGAAACAATGAGAAACAAGTGGGACTGAATCAAAGTAAAAAGCTTCTGCCCAGCAAGGAAAACCATCAACAAAATGAAAAATCCACCTACAGAATGGGAGAAAATATTTGCAAATCTCACAGAGATTATCCTGACCACATAAGGAACATATACAATTCAATAGCAAATATATATGTAAGTAATTATAGTTAATTATATTTACATTTATATATTTATTTAATTAGATTAATAATTTTGTATGTATATAAAATGCAATTTTAAAATGGACAAAGGAATCACATGGATATTTTTCCAAAGAAGACACACAGGTACTTGGCCAACAAAAGGGCCAAAGGGTACATGAAAAATGCCCAGCATCACTAATCAACAGGGAAATGCAAATCAAAACCACGATGAGATATTACATCACACTTGTTAAGATAGCTTTTATCAAAAAGACAAGAGATAATAAATGTTGGCAAGGGTATGGAGAAAAGGGAACCCTCGTAGATTGTTGGTAAGGATGTAAAGTGGTCCATCTTATTAGGAAGTCTGGAAATATAAGTTCCTTAAAAAATAAAAATAAAAAAAATATGATCCAGCAATCCCATTCTAGGTTTATATCCAAAGGAAATAATGTCAGAGTCTTGAAGCGATATCTGCAAATCCATTTTCATTATAACATTGTCACAATAGCCAAGATCCAGAAACAACCGAAGTGTCCACTGATGGATGAATAAATAAAGATGTGATTACACACACACACACACACACACACGAATATAATTTATCTATAAAAATAAGAAAATCCTGAAAAAAAAAATCCTGCCATGGACAACAACATGGATGAAACTGTAGGACATTATGCTAAGTGAAATAAGCCAAACAGAGAAAGAAAAAAACTGTGTAATTTCATTCTTACGTGAAAATTCCAACAAAGTAAACCTCTTAGAAGCAGAAGGTGGAACGGTAGTTGCCAGGGGCTGGGGATGGGGGAAGTAAGTAAATGTTGGCCAAAGGGTACAAAAATTTCTAAGTTTGTAAGATGAATAATTTCCAGGGATCTAATTACAATATGGTGACTACGGTGAAAAATAGAGTATTGCATACTTGAAATTTCCTGAAAGTAAATCTTAAGTGTTCTCACTACACACAGAGAAATGTTAACTATGTGACATAGTGGGTGTGTTAATTAACTTGCTTGTGGTAATCATTGCACAATGTATATGTGTATCAAATCATTGTGTTGTACACCTTAAATATATCCAATTTCTATGTGTCAATTATACCTCAGGAAAGCTGGACAAAAATTAATGGTCCTGATTTGGGGAAAAAGAATTAATTTCTACACCTAATAATCTATTGTCTTTTACATATCTGCTATAACTAAATGATAAGTGATTAAAATAATTAAATAATAAAGACTTCTTGTTGGCTCTTCTGTTATTTTTGGCATTCTCAGACACCATTTTATGGCATATATTCACTTGTTTCAGTTTAGGACATGTTTTCTATTTTCAAATTTAAAGTGAATTAAAGAAAGAATAATTAAAACTGCTGAGCCTGGAATTTCCGCAATAGAATATTTCAGCATTAAGCATGAATACTCTCTCAACCGAAACGGTAAATCTGAACAAGAAAAGAAAGGGCATTTACAACATTTCAAGAAGGTAATGAGAAGAGATTTTTAGTTCAAATAAATAAAATCTTCAAAAAAAAAAAAAAGGGCAGGGGAGGAGCTCCTGAGCTCCTCAGTTGGTTAAGCAGCTGCCTTTGGCTCAGGTCATGATCTCGGGGTCGTGGGATTGAGGCCCGTGTGGAGCCCTCTGCTCAGTGGGGACCCTGCTTCTCCCTCTCAATCTCCCTCAGTTCTCTCTTTCTCTTTCTCTCAAATACATAAATAAAATCTTAAAAAAAAAAAAAAGAGGGGTGCCTGGGTAGCGCAGTCGTTAAGCTTCTGCCTTCGGCTCAGGGCGTGATCCCAGCGTTCCGGGATCGAGTCCCACATCGGGCTCCTCTGCTGGGAGCCTGCTTCTTCCTCTCCCACTCCCCTGCTGTGTTCCCTCTCTCGCTGGCTGTCTCTATCTCTGTCGAATAAATAAATAAAATCTTTAAAAAAAAAAAGATTTTTAGTTAAAAAAATCACTGTAATAATTTTACCGGAAAAATGTAATTAAATTTCTTATAGCATATTCATCTGAGAATATAGGGGAATGCTGCCCTTACTGAGAACTCAGTACATATTTCCAGCAATGTTCTTGTGTAAGAAAAAGAAAAACAAATTAGGAAAGAAAACTTCAGAAACTTGAATACTCTGGCACTTGTAAACTTTAAAAATGTCATTTGTTAGGAAAAAACGTCTCTCTCCATAAGGCAAAAGTCTTTGCAAAGCTTTGTCCAATTCATAAGCATCATTTCTGCAGGGCCACCTGACCACAAGGGAGTTGAAGCACGTGAGCATGTAAATGACAACCTGAGAAGAATTCAAACATATTTAGCATCAAAGACACATAATGCAAATGGAAGGGAGGCCAGGCATCGTGCTGTATTTGTGAATATACATTAACGCATCGGCACATTATGTCACTCAGCTCCACGCCAAGCCCATGGGACAACCAGCACTTTGTGGCACATTTCATCAAGGACGGGATTGGCAGTGACCTCCCACCCTCGGAAACTCTGCCCAGTGCCCTGGGAATGTTCTTGGCCTGCTTGGCGAAGGGAATCGGAGGCTGCTCTTGGGCCACCAGCAGCGCGGTTAGCAGTAATCACCTGGAAACGCAGCAGAGCGATAGAGTTTAAGAAGCCTCCACAAATGACTAAGTTTTTCCTAGAGAATTTCTCAAGCCCTGGAAAAAGGTAGCTTATTATATGTAAACATTGCTGTGGGTGTTTCCGTGTGAGAGTGAAGAGTGACGTGTTTGGGTGGCGGGGACATGAAGGGAACATGGAGGGAGCGACAAGACCAGACCCAAAGAGGGATGACAGGATGCCCCGCACTGGCTGGCAGACGCATTGATTGAGAGAAATCTGGGGACCCTGATGCAAAGTCATGTAAATAGAACTCCAGGAAAAGTATTTGAAAATAAAGGGTAAGGCAAGAGCCTCAGAGAAACATCTAGGAATTTCAGGAGGAATCAGGATACACCTCAAAAATAGACATCAGAAAGATGGTGGTGCCGGAAGGGTAAGAGCAGCTTAAAGGGGGGAAAAAATCATTGCACCGTGTAGATGATGACCCCCAAAGTTTAAGTGAGAGCTTTCTGGAAACAGCTGCCGGCCAGATGTCCCAAAGTGAATGGCAAGTGATAACATGTACATAACCCCCCTTCCCAGGCACTCTCCAGCCAAGGAACCCAGTTGGAACTGAAATTCTCTGCAGAAGGCTCCCCACATCTCAGGGTCCTTGCCAGTTTTTCATTTGGGAATTTCTTCCTCAGTCAGAATTTCCTGAAAGATCAACAAACTCTATCCTCACCAAAGTGACTCACACTGGGAATGGTGAAGGGAGCCAGGTCTCCCCAGGCTACACGCTATCTGGGCTCCCAAAGGTGGCCTTGGATTGTCTCCCAGAGATGGTGTCTGTACATAGCTTCCCTGTGGCCTCTAGAGAGGAATTGGTTCTCAGCGTGGGCAGCTGTTGCTGGTGGGACATTCCCAGGAAGGCCTCATCACCAAGTCGCCATGATGGTGGCTCTCACTGGCAGGGCCTCCCTTTGGCAACGGCAGCACATTCTCTGTCAGCACCATTCACAGGGCCCACTCTTGGCTGAGTCCCTTGCCGTCAGGTAGAGACAGTGAAGCGTCACCTCCCAGGGCTCCCGCAGCAGGGACCCACCGAGCGTTTCGGTGGGAGTGACTCCTCACCAGTCTGAACCTGTTTAACAGCCTCCATAGTGTAATGGGCGCAAACCTAAATAACAGCCCATACCTCACGTCCCTGCATTAAGTTCCGGGTCACCGACCCGTGGCTTAGGCGGAGTGCCATCATCCTCACAGAGGTGCCTTCTCAGGAGAGAGAGCCCGTCACTCTCTCGGGCAAACGTCTACACTTGGTAAAAGATTCTGGGCAGATGTGGAGGCAGCCAGATATGAAGTTTAACCCAGTCTGTACCACGTATTAACTGTGTTACTTCTTAGCCACCTAACTTATTAACATGCTTAGCTCAGCCTCAGTTTCTTCATCTGCGAATGTTTTCTCTCACAAAGGGGTTATGTTTCAATTAAATGCAATAATTAATTTTACAGTATTCCGTGTGTCTCCTCTCCCTGGTGTCTTGATTCACATACCCCCGGAGATTAGAGATTACTTGGCAAACACGGAGTGCCCCTGGGAGAAGTCCCAGGTCGTTGGTGCCAGCTCAGGGGCATCTGCTGCAAGGAGGCAGCTGGGGCCACGCTGAGAAGCCCTGAAGGACTGCGTCCCCTGGGAACCAGGAAGCCAGGCCTGGGCCTGAATTTCACGGAGCTTCAGAATCAGTAAGGGAAGTGTCTCAGGAGAGGAGACAGGGGCTACAGGCGACAGACCCGCAGAGGAGAGAGGCAGGGAATGCCGTACCTCACCCAGGCGTGCAGGGAGAGGAAGGAGCACAACGGCCTCCTCTCCAATTTGTAATAACATCAGTCTTTGGAGAAGCCATCCTCCTTGTTAATGGAAGGGTGTCCCGTTGAGAGCTTCAGCTGTCTTCACTGAGGTGGCTCCAACATGTCTGGTGACTTGGTGGCCAGACCTGCCAGAATTTGCATGAGGAACTACGGAGAGAGAATTAATCATCCATTTAAAAATATCAATATTTACTAAGCATGAGTTACACACTAGGTGCTGTACAAAGCCCCCATATACAGTGAAGTCAACAAATTGTGTTGTATAGGAAGAGACAGGCAGGCAGAAGAGCGTGCCCAGTAGCACAGTCTTAGCTGAGGGGTACCTGGGCAGCCCCGTGGCCACGTGACTTGGACTTTCTTATCAGCTCCAGATGCATGTGGAGAGGAGGACCCCGCTGAACAAGGTCCTTCTTCTCGCAGACGGCACAATGTATAGCATGCCTTTATCTCCAAAGGACTTCTGAGAACACTATGTTGGCAGCCGCCTGGTGGAGACAAGTTTTCAGAGGAAGCCACAGTTGTGACTGGATGAAGAACAGACTGTGGACATAGTGAGGGGTTGGGGAGTGGGGAAAGTTGGGGGAGGAAAAAGAGAACAGAGGGCACCAAGTGGCAGCCAATAGGACTCACCTTTGAACACGGGAGATACCTGTGGGGATTCCCAGACATAAATATAGGGAGCCCTGGCTTTGGCTCTGCGAGGGTTTGGAGAACTTCAGCAAGAGATGTGTTCAAGAACCAGGGAGAGCCACAGGTGGTGCTCTCCTACTCCAGGAGCGTGAGCTACCACCGGGCTCCTAGCCCTGTGTCAGCTGTGGCATTGGCAGCCACGGAAAGAGAAGCGGACAATTTCTCCTTTGAGCCCATCAAAGACAGCACCCCCTAACCTGTGTGGGGTGGAGAGGGGTTAGACACTGAGGTGGCTGCCCTTGGGGTCGTGGAAGAACTGACACGGCCTGCTCCTCAGAGTCGGGGTCAAGGGCCACATTGCTGTGAATGAGGACGGAGCCCACGCCTGCTCACACTCATAGGGCCCACAACCCTAGTTACACTCCTTCACTTTGGGTGACCCATGTGTGCCCTGCACAATGCCTGTGTTCCCTAATTTATAAAATAGTATTATCATTGACTTTCCTAGGATACACATTTCAGAGCCTGCTTTATACTAACACTGACTAAACTGAGTCTTGGCTTGGATAGTATCTGAATGCGTACCCGGGCAACCTACTTAAACCAGTGTTACTGTTAAGGAAGATCTACCTGGAGAGCCTGTTAAAATGCTGATGCTGATCCAGTGTGTGCGGGGAATGCTGCTGCCGCTCCTAAACCACAGCTTGAGTGGTGGGGACTTCAGCTCTTCGTTCCTCAGTTTCCTCATCTGTAAGATGGGGATAATAATGGTGAGGTTGTTCTGAGGACTGAATAAGATGTGCACTTAGCACAGTGTCTGGAAAGTGTTAGGTGATCAATAATAGGACCAAATATTGCAGGGCTATATGTTAGTTGCACTCTATGGAAAACCCACAAAAATATGCTGTAGGTCTTTGATGTGAATTTGTGTGTTCTAGAACAAATATCTCATTGCAAGCTTTCTATTTCACTTTTCCAAACATTGCAGAAATTCCTCTAATAGTTATTTTTGGTTGTTTATGTAGTCTCTTCAGTGCAATGAATACATTTATTATTATTGGTAACAACGAAAATAATAATGTATTTACGTTCTACATAGTGCTGTGTAGTGCTTCTTGTAGTCAAACCTCTGAACAAGCTACGAAAGAAATCAGACCTTCATTCATCCCTGGTGGCCTTACCTCTATTCTGGTTTTGTTAGCATGTGAAAATGTTTGTTCTGACTGACTTTCTAGAGTTACCTTTTAAGTATGGAATACCTTAATTATGGATCCCTCAATACTAGTAACAGACTGCTATGAGATTTACAAGTTTGCTTTTTTTTTAACTAAAAGCAAAAACTGTCATTGTGCGGATTCTTCCAAAAAAGATAACAGAGAACTTGTGACTTACACTTACCTCAAAATAGCTTTAAACGTTCTTTGATACCTATGCCAGAGTTTTTCTAACTTATCTCTCATTTGAAGTTTTATTTTTAAAAAATCAGGTGTTTAAAAATTTCTGTGTGATGCATCTATAAATTTATATGTATTTTGACTCATTTAAAATGGATTTTCCCTTTAATTTTACATCAAATTTTTATTTATTTTTTCTATTTTTTATAATAATTTTTTATTATGTTATGTTAGTCACCATACAGTATATCCTTAGTTTTTGATGTAATGTTCCATGAATTCATTATTTGCGTATAACACCCAGTGCACCATGCAATACGTGCCCTCCTTAACACCCATCACCGGCCTATCCCAGTCCCCCACCCCCCTCCCCTCTGAAGCNCCCCCACCCCCTCCCCTCTGAAGCCCTCAGTTTGTTTCCCAGAGTCCATAGTCTCTCATGGTTCATCCCCCCTTCTGTTTACCCCCTTCATTCTTCCCTTCCTTCTCCTACCGATCTTCCTATTATTTCTTATGTTCCATAAATTAGTAAAACCATATGATAATTGTCTTTCTCTGTTTGACTTATTTCACTTAATATAATCTCCTCCAGTCCCGTTCATGTTGCTGCAAATGTTGGGTAATCATTCTTTCTGATGGCTGAGTAATATTCCATTGTATATATGGACCACATCTTCTTAATCCAGTCATCTGTTGAAGGGCATCTCGGCTCCTTCCACAATTTAGCTATTGTGGACAATGCTGCTATGAACATTGGGGTGCATATGGCCCTTCTCTTCACTACGTCTGTATCTTTGGGGTAGATACCCAGTAGTGCAATGGCTGGATCATAGGATAGCTCAATTTTTAACTTTTTAAGGGACCTCCACACTGTTTTCCAGAGTGGCTGTACCAACTTGCATTCCCACCAACAATATAGGAGGGATCCCCTTTGTCCACATCCTTTCCAGCAATTGTTGTTTCTTGCCTTGTCAATTTTTGCCATTCTAACTGGCGGAAGGTGGTATCTCAGTGTGGTTTTGATTTGAATTTCCCTGATGGCTAATGATTTTGAACATTTTTTCATGTGTCTGTTAGCCATTTGTATGTCCACTATAGTAGAATACCTCTAATAACTACCAAAAACTTTTGTTTTAAAAACATTCTTGCTTATATTAAGAACACTGACCTCTACTTTCTCCACAGAACCTACAAAACTACAAGGGCTTTTGTAGGTACAGAGGAGAGAAGGAGCACCATATGGAACTCTCTTTTCTCCAGCACTGCTAATCACGAAGATGAGGGAGAATGAGTTGATTATTTTTGTAGTTCAGAAACTCTTATCTTCTTCATGGTGGCTGAAGCATTGTTACCATTTCAAGTTTCCCAAGAAGTTAGTCACCATCACGCTAGAATGATGATCGCTAACATCCACTAAGCTCTCATCCAACAGTTTTTAACCCTGGCTGCACATTAGGATCCCCTAGAGAGCTTTAAAAAACACCACCGTCCAGTTCCTACCTCAGACTGGTTGTATCAGAATCTCTGAAGCTCAAGCATTTGTATTTTTTTAAAGTACCCCCAGGTGATTTTGGTGTACAATGAAGTCTGAGAAATACTTAACCTAATTAATAGAACATATTCAAAATCTAATTACAGATTAGTAAGAGGAGTTTAATTTTATCATATAACCCTTATCACAATTCCGTGAAATCAGTATAGGTGGTCGTACCTTAGATTTAAGCTTAGAAAAGCTAGTTATCTCAATCAAGGTCACAAAGCCAGGACAAGTGGTAGATTCATAAACTGAATCCAATTCTTTCTGACTCTTAAGTCTATAGTAGTTCCATTAAGCTATATTACAAGGAAAAAAATAAAGGTAAAATAATGAAACTAATTAAGTTAAATTTTAAAATAAGTGAAAAGTAGGTATCACTCTTTGACATTGTAGTAATAGTAAACAGAGCATTTCTGCTTTCTAAAGTGTTTTATTGCAATTTAGGCCCTGAAAGACCTAAACTGATCTATGTTCTAGGAAGAAAGGAACAAATAAGACATCCAGAGAAGATGGTTTTAAGCATAATAGAAATGAAGATTGATAGGTTAAAAAAAAAAAGAGGGGTACCTGGGTGGCTCAGTTGGTTAAGTGTCTGACTCTCAATATTGGCTCTGGTCATGATCTCAGGGTGGTAAGATCGACCCCCATGTTGGGCTCCATGATGGGCATGGAGACTGCTTGGGATTCTCTCTCTCCCTCTCCCTCTCCCCACCTGAGCCCTCACTCATGCTCTCTCTCTTTCCCTCTCTAGAGGAAAGAAAAAGAATTATAGGTAATAAGTAATAACATATTCTGATGTGCAAGCAAATATAGCCATGTTCATGTAAGGTTGTTAAACATCCACAAGTTGCTTGAGCAGACACTGAGATAGTGAGTGTCTAAGGCAAACCGTGGTCTAGGTTAAGCACCATGTATGAGGAATGTGAAGTCTATAGAGAAGGTGAAAATATTAAGAAAGTGAAATGAAACTATGTTTAGCATTATGTTGGGAAGATACCAACACTCACATGTATTTCAAATTCCACATTTCAAATTCTTGCTTCCAAAGTTGTCCAATATTCAAAGAGCAAATCTGAAATCTGCCTTGGATCCAAGACTTTTAGAGCTGCTGCTTAATTAACTTCAGTGTGGTCTCATTTTTGACCACCATTCTAAGCCAAAGAAACCTCAACTGATAAACCAACAGTTGCTTTTGCCAAGGGTTACCAAGTCAAAGACATGAATGTTTGTGATAACACTGCTAGGATCATTCAAAGCAGGACCACAATACGGAATTAGTATTTGCCCAGTCACCAGAAACCTGGCTTAAGCCTGAGACTATACCCAGACAGGCCATAATGATAGAGTTACTATGGAAATGACCCCACCAAATTATGAAGGCAGACATCCTTTTTCTTTCTTTCTCTCCAACAACATTTTCCCAACTTAAAGGAAAAAAAAAATCAATGCAGATATACATTGACTAAAGTTGAATTAAGGGTAATACTTGTCGAGCAATTACCCAGGATATGAATATCTAAAAGAGACTGGAAACATAATGAGATAGCGAAAATCGAACATATGCGAACTCTTTTTAGGCAGGAACCATATGAGTCACATGGATAAGCCATAAGAACTCCCATCACCACCACCAGCTGCACTACTCCACTTATAAGAGCATGTTTATGCAAAAAAAGTGTCTGAAATAATTTGCAAAGGGTTCTAGTTAACTGCAAAGCTTTCTTTATGCAGAGTTTCTCTTTTTTACAAAGTGGGAGCTTGGTAAAGTTTCTCTCTTTTACCAAATTCTCTTTTAGCAAGTCTGGGGCCAAAAGAGGGACTGCCTTATATTCCACCCTTTGGTCCTTTATCCCACACTTTGCTATACAATCTCACCTCTCTTCCAAGTAAAAGTGAGCTGAAGTGCCAGTTTGAAAATGCCTGCCCAGAGCAACCAGCCATTGGTCTGCCTGGGACATTGGTCGGTCTGATTCTGTTGCTGATTCTCTTACCCTGTTGCCAAGCTACTGAACTGGATGTTGATTAAGAACAAATTAGACCAGGTTCATTTGTATCGAAAGGAAAATTTCATTTGTATTTTTTTAGGAGCTGAATATGTGCCAAACAAAAAGAGAAGCCAGGCGTGAGCCTACTTTGAGGAGCTCTCACTCCAAACATGGTTGGGATCAAGCAACATGACTGAAATTCTAAATTTGAGTTGTTGTACAGAAAGTGACAGGAACACAGCTCATCTCTAGTAGAAAAGTTCTACTACCTTTGAGGAAAAATTGATGTTTCTCGGCAAACAAAAGTTTTAAGAATAGAATGTTCCTTCCTGTTGTTTCAGATTTATCTGTCTGTGATTTTAAGTCACCCATCCAGCTGACGTTTACTGAAAGTCTCTTGTCGTCTAAGCACTGTGGGACCAGGGGAAGCTAAGACTGCTTACACATGGTGGATGACCACAAGCTCAAATCATGAGACTAAAGAAATTTTTAAGAAAATATAAAGCAGAGAACACAAAGAGAATGAGAGAAGCAAGAACAGTAGAAAGAGGATCACATGCAAATTAAAAGAAGGTGAGGTGGAAGGTTCTATAGCAAATCGTGTCTCATCTTTGCCCTTTGGGGACGCTGGCAGCCAGTGATACATCATTCCCAACCTCACCCGCTGCAGAAGACTGGTGAATTTTTTTCTTTGGAGAGAAAGAATAGCTCTAAAGAGAAGACTTACAGATATTAATATTTGGAGGTCCCCCAATTGATTAGCTCACCATTTGGGCAAATTATGAAAAGTAAAAATGAAAAGTGGAGCTCGAAACAAATGAAAGAAAATAATAAACTTGAAAGAAACATGACAAACCAGGAAACATAAGATAACTTTAAAACTTCAACTTTGTTATATATATTTGGACAAATAAAAGATAATATTGCATCTATCAAAAAAGAATAGGATATTATAAAAAGAGAACGGACAGAGAAAAAGAAAAAGCTTTTGAAAAATAAAAAAAAATGTAGGGCAAAAAGAGAGATGGAAAGTTGGAGATAAAATGTAAGAAAATTAGAGGATCACTTCTAGAGACCCCACAGTTAATGACTAGGGATTCTGGAAGACTGCAGAGAAAATAGAGCACATAATTAAAGACATAATGGAAGAAAACTTACCAGAACAAAAGGCATGAGATTCCAGCTAAATGAGTGAAAAAGACCAACACCCAGGCACACCAACAACATGAATTTTATAATACTTGGGATAAAGAGAGGATCCTTAAGACTTCCAGAGAAATAATTATGCCATGGAGAAAGAGAGGGAATAGCATGGCTTACAGTCTAGTAAAACTAATAGATGAAAGACAACAAGGTAATGCATTAAAAATTCTGAGGTGTGTTTTAACCTTATCAATAAGTAATTACAAGTTAAAATAATTGATTTTTTAGCTATCAGTCAAATATACGGATACAAGAAAAATTATTTTCAGAAAGGTGAGTTTAAAAATTATTTACCTCCCATCTCTTATTTCTCAAGAGACTTCAAGGAGACATGCTTCACCAGAATTAAGGAATAAATAATGAAATAGAAAAATTCCAGAACCAGCAGAAGGAGAAATTCAACAATGGAACAAAGCTTAGGTAAGCTCACTCACTCCTTTAGCTGTATTAGGGTAGTATTATAGCTCCTGGGGTGAGGGGACCATGTTCCTATAGAAGTCCCTGGAACATAACCATAGTCATATGTCCCTGGAACAAAAACATTGCCAAACATTAGTCTCCATTATTTATCTTAGTAGCACATTCTTTACCTAAAGGAAGACTCAGTAGTCTGATAAGATGTAAGGAGCATGACTTATGTGTAAATAGTCTAGAAGTAACACAATTCAGCTCAATGTAAGGGCATGCTTACCTTAGAAGCTGTTAGTAGTGCAGTCAATCTGCTTTAACTTAGGGAAAAAACACCTTTTCATACCCCTCATCTATTTACCAAAAGACAAAATAATGGGGTGATTGTTGCTTTCAAAATATGGCTCAGAATGACCTTAGCCTTGCCTGGGCTATTTATTAAGAATATAAGTTACACAATACCAAACTTTCCTTCTGTTTTTGTTTTTGTTTGTTTTATTTTGTTTTGTTTTCCTTACTTTATTTGCATTTCAAAGAGGCTCTGGGCTCATCTTGGATTTTTCCTGTCCTAATTTTCAGAATCACCCATTTCTCCAAGTCATGTCTATTTTCAAGGAAAATATTTCAGTACCGATACGATTACAATGAATCAGCACTGCTTAGGTGGGGGTTCCAAAGGAAAGATCTGAGACAAACCAACACACTCCAGCTCCTCCTAAATTATAAACTATAGTTCTGGGTGAACCGGTAACGTTTACTTTTAATCTGATTGTGGGGTCCACCCCATCACATGGCCTATATTTGGACTGCTGACTTCATGGTGATGGAGGCCTATTCCGGAGTCTGTGTTCCGTAAATTCTGAGGAGAGCACCCAGAATATTTTCCCTCTTACACAGCTCACCTGCCTGAGCGGAGCAAGCATCTGACATGTGGGGCATGTGTATACTCCTGCCATGCACACCTGTACTTGCAGAAACCGCACCTCATTTGTACCGATGAATGAAAACTAAGGCAGCCTGTGTCTTTTTTTTAATTATCACAAAGATCTGCATTGTAACTTAAAAAAAAAATCTTGGCATTCTCAAGTGTGAACAGATTCATGTAACATTGGTTGTTCCCCTTTTTTGTTTATAAACTGTGATAGTATCTCTTTCCAGCTCTCCACCTGGGTGCTGCCAAGACTTATTAAGCTGATACGAGTTAGTCACGCCTGGTACTAAATGAGTTAGCATTGTAGTAACTTTAGGAACTTCACTGGGGCGTGTTTTATTTTAGATAAACATAGTTAACCTATAAACATTCCAAAGTTAAAAGCATGTTTTTAAAACTAAAATTTGATCAGAAGACACTCTCATTCATATTCAATCTTTTCACAGTCAATATTCACTCATTCTACTTGAGAATAGAGGACTTCAAAATCCTCATTCTCAGTCCTTTCTCTTTTCTGTTAGTTTTACTATTATTTTGTATCATAGAGAAAAGGGATTTAAACATGGTTGCTTATTTGTCAAATTTTGGATGTCAGATGACTTATTTTCACTTCAGACTCATTTTGTTTTGTTCCAAACAGTCTTCAGTGTTGGTGACACTTCCAGACAACGTGGAGAAGTCCATCTCTGCTCTGTCTGCAAAGGTGACTCCACAAGACTGTTGGATACTCTTACATGGCTTGACAGAGGTCCTCATTTCTTAGAAACTTAATTTTCAGAATGAACAGATCATCATGTTTTGATGTATGGCTTCTGAATGCTGAGAGTTTGGGTAGAGTACTGTCTAGCATTCAGCTCTACATAGAATTCCCAGTAGTTCAAAGAAACTTCAAAACATGTTGCTGAACAGTGTTGTTAAAAAAAAAAAAAAAAAAAAAAAGGGGCGCC